>NC_054542.1:32786268-33086268 GCF_017654505.1 Polyodon spathula | reverse complement strand
CGGCTCCTTGCATTTGTTTAAAAATGCTAAGGCCTGTGAAATGTTCTCATCTATAAACTCGGCTATTACAAACAGTACCACATAATTGCACCTGAGGAAAGGGAAATGTACTTCACGCAGGATGTTCCTGCTGTGTCATGTTTTTCCGCTTTTGCAATTGCTTGTGTGCACAAAGTTCACAAAAAACTTCCCGTTTTTTTTTTTTTTTTTTTCTTCAGGCATGCGTCATATTCTTCAGGAAGGTAGCTATTTACATTTCAAATGTAATTGGCTACATCATTTCAAAATCCTTGCATTATATCCAATCAGTGCAGCTATACAGTTTGACAAGCGGTCGTGTAGTTGTCGAAGGCGGGCACCAGTCAAATTTTTATGGCGTGGCGCAGCGCAAAGTAAGTTACGTAAACGTGATTTGTTATAAGAAAGCAAAAATATTCAGTGTTTCTTATATAAATATTATATTCCGACACGGTGTTGTATCTTACAATTCAGAAAAGTAAACCAGGAGCTATGCGGCGCAGTAAGGCCGAGGTTGATCGCTACATATCATCGGTGCAAAGTTCTTCTCCTTCCACTAAAGAGGTGAGTGTTTCTGGCTGTGTGTATCCGACTAGAGGTTGAAACACGAATGCTGATATGGTAGGCCGCATTAAAATAAGGAATAATAATAGAAGTATTGTTTTGAAGCGGTTGTACTGAAATGTTGAAGTGAGCGGGACATGCGAGTGGGATTGTCCAGTACATTCTTGCTTTCGTTTTGGGAGAAGCCCACTTGCTTCTAATGTGACAGAGACGCGGCCAGCCTGCTTGTTTTGAAATTAGTCTGCGTAGTTGGGTTGCTTGTAATGCAAGCATTGTGGATTGTTGTCAAATTACGTATGCATAGGTTTGTCAGATATATCGATAATCATTAAGTAAACTGTGGATTAATTCCTGCACTTCAGTAGTAAAGGACGTAAGGTCTGAGATAAATAAGTGGCGCCGATTTGTAATGTACGGTACCACCGGTACTTTTTATAAATCATTAAATTTTAATGGGCATGACCAGAATAAAGAACTGTTGTTGATGTTAATTTACTACAGTTCACCGCTCCCATTCACAACATGTTTGTGCGTACTCCATCGTAACCAAATGATACAGACTTTTGTTAAAATAAGTAACACTAACTGCAGATCTAAATACCGCTAATCTTTTAATTCTATTAATCTAGTTGGGGTCTTCATCCTGGATGATCTATAGACCCACTTAACTTTGCAGTACAAATACAGAGCTGTGAGGTTTATATTTTGGGGTAGTTCATTGCAGTAGGCCCCTGAAAATCGCCCCTACACAGTACCCACGTGTGTGTGTGTGTGTGTGTAATTTGCTTTTTTTTTTTAATGGCTGGATTAAGAGGCCAGCCGATTTAGACCAGTTGGACTATCAGCAATGTCTGCTTTTGGTTAAAGTAGTGCTAGTATATATATATATATATATATATATATATATATATATATATATATATATATATATATATATATAATATATAAAAAAATAAAAATAAAATAAAGTTAGTGTGTTAACAAATAGAACACTGTATTACACCAGCGTTCAACTAATATGCATTGATGAAAATGCAGCCAGCAAAATGCCATTTTGTTTGTACTGAAAATATCTTTACAGATGAGTTGCAAATCTCACCACTTTCTCATCCTGGTAAAACAATAAGGAACTTAGTGTTCATTTCCATCAGAGGGAATATTCAAAAAGTAACAAGGATGTCATAAAGATGCGTGTACGCAGCTGTGGGAACTACATTTCAGTATCATAATTTTACAAGTTCTTCATTATTACAAGACTTCCTCACCTAAGGGCTTTGTTCCTATGCCAGTCAGTCTTATCAATAAATATGTTAATGTCTTCTTCACAGCTTTCACAACTTTGATTCTTGTTCTTTTGCTTTCAGAAACCTTTAAAAGGATTCTTGTTTGCAAAATTATACTTTGAAGCAAAAGAATATGAACTTGCAAAAAGGTAAGAGCAAGTGTGTCCAACATTTTCAGTACTTGTACATGTGGAGAGAAACAGAGGTCTACAATCATCGTTTTTTATTGTTATTGTTTTATTAATAGACACATTTCAGCCTATCTAACTGTGCAGGAAAGGGATCCCAAAGCACATAAATTTCTAGGCCAGCTGTATGAAAAAGAGGAAAGCATTGAGAAAGCAGTTGGATGTTACAAGGTCAGTGTTTATTAAGCAAAACTGTCAATCATTTTACAGCTGTGTTCACTTTCAACTTAGTCTTGCAAGATTTTTTTTATTTTATTTTTTAAATCCATTATGAATGCTTGCATTTTTTAAATACTGTTGCCATTTTATTTTGTTACACAAATGTTAAGTACAAAAGTGAAACTCATACCCTTTCCCTCATAGACAGACTTAACAATACAAGTTCATCTTGCACTGTAAAAATAATGCTCACTTCTGGAAATGTTTTTGTCTTCAGCGTTCTGTGGAGCTGAACCCAGCACAGAAAGACCTGGTCCTGAAGATTGCTGAGTTACTGTGCAACAAGGAAGAAAGAGACGGGAGAGCTGAGTACTGGGTGGAGAGGGCAGCCAAGCTCTTTCCTGGAAGCCCAGCAGTCTATAACCTGAAGGTGGGGAAGGTCTTGTAGGTATAGAGAGGAGTGGAGTGTAAAATACGTTTATTTACATACAAACAAAAATGTAACTCCTTTAGGGCTGCTTCAGTTTGTTTTAGAGAAATCTATTTGCAGATTAAGTAAATGCTGGTGGTTCATCAGTTTATTATATGTTGGGCCTATTGATTATTTTATGTCAGCAAAAGGTCAATGAATAAATCTGTGTTGCATTTTCTTTTTTCCCCTCATGTAGGAGAAGCTGTTGAGTGTAAAGGGGCAGCAGGGCTGGAATGAGCTTTTTGACTTGCTGCAGTCAGAGCTGCATGCTCGACCTGGCGATGTGCATGTGAACATAAAGCTTGTGAACTTGTATCGCTCTGACAAACGACTCAATGAGGCTGTGAAGCACTGCCTCAATGCAGAGAAGAAAGGGACCATGCGCCACAGCCTAGACTGGTACACCTGTGTTGTACAGACGCTAAAGGTTTGTACTTGGTATAGATTTTTTCCCCCTAGTTTCTTAAGTGTCTGAATGTTGCTTTTCCTAGTCTGTACAAATGACTGTTAAACGCTCAGCTCCACCTCTGCATTTCATATTGCCAGGCAGGAGATTATGAAATGCATTATCTTTTTTCTTTATTAAATGTTTTGTTTAAGCTTTAAAATTGGTAAAGTCAGTAATAAGTTTAAAAGTGGTTTTGTTTTTTTCTTTTTCCCAGGAGTACTTTGGCTCTACAGGTATATCTGAGTGTGATAAAACTATATGTAGGACAGTGCAGAAAGAACTGCTGCTGGCTCACAGTAATCTGGTTCGCCTGACACTGTCTGCTAAGGATGTTCATCATGGCAGAGTGGCCCTGCAAAGGTAGGCAGATGAGATTTACTATATATTAGGGATGGGAATGCGACTAGCACAGGCCAACATTTTTGTGTATTCGAATACCCGAAATAAAGAATAAAAGGCAAATCCGTATATGTGTACTCCATGCAGACTACATAAAGTGTAACCCGCTAGTTTAAGTTTACTCTTTGGAGCAGCTGTCTGGGTTTACGAAGTATACATACAATGTCCAAGAAGAGATTTCTTAGAACAAGTTACTTTGTTTATTCAATAACATGTAAATAATTCAAAACAAGGGACATACCCGGTTGTACTTGTAATGGTCAGTTCAAATGTGCAGGTGTTTTACATTTTACTGCAGTCCATAGATTTAAAAAATATATCTTACTAGTCGCTGCTAGAGCCCCGTGAAATTATTATTATTTTTATAATTTGTTGTTTTATTTTTCACAAATGTTTTGTACAGACACACATTAATAAAACAACTCAAATAGATGTATATCAATAATAGTATAGTATACATCATGTTTTAACTACATACATATTGTTTATTATATTCTCCGATTTAACATTTTGACAACCAGACCCCGCACAAAAAAGTTACCAGAATTACTCATTAGTGACAGTAACGGTAATGTATAGTCCCCCTCTTTAACTGCCTATTTACAGTAAATACTGCCCATGCCCTCTATAAAAATAGGATAAAATATATTTACACTGCCCTGCTATTGTGAGGCTGTCATAATAATTGTACATACAGCAATCTGCCCATTACAAAAAACACCCTTAGGATTTCAGTCCCATTACTCTGATGCAGTATACAAGTTTGGGGTTTATCAGTATTTAAACACTAAGCAAAGGAGATTCATTCATCATATTCGTTCAAAATCAAAACAGCATTTGCTCTAATGAAAAGTTTCCACCACTTTGAAATAAAACAAATAATTGGCATACTAATGCAAAATACAGTACAAGAAAACAAGCCATATTTTCCCCAAAAGCAATGAACAGCTTAATGATGCTTAACAACAGTGTGTTTCGGCTCCCATTCCAACTGACAGTTGCAAAATCTGCACATCATTATTTTGTCACTGTTGGCTGCATACACCCCCCTCATGCTCAAATTCTTTGCAGTGTTGTTTAATTGTTATGACTTGCTCCCAAGTGATAGATATATCTTATGCTAGTCAGCGCTTCCGTTTCTCTTCAGACCATGTCTATGGTTACGGCTTAGCCACAGGGCTATAGTCATTATGGTGTTCTGCTTAGCATTTAGTATGTCTTCATGCTCATCATACATTTGAAATTTGCGGATTTTGTTTCATGACCACCTAGCAGCAGCTGCTGTGTGTAGTCATTTCAGGGGAACTCAAGTGGGGATCTGTTAATATTAGTTGAAAACAAGGCAACAAAATTGTCAATTTCAAACCGAATATGTTTACCATGGAATTGCAGGATTAATTAGGGTGTTTGCGTTTTTAACTTTTGCGGTCCTATGTCGGACCAGCTCCGACATTACAAATTTCCCTCTCCCGTCCGATGTCAGACCCTGTCCGACATCATCATCAAAAAGACGTAAAGCCAGGTCTCTAGTCATTGTTTCTCCGTAAAAAGCAGAGAAAAACTTTCAATGGACAAATGAGACAGATATGAGCCGAATGAAGCCAAAAAAAAAAGGACGTATCTGATAGCCCCATGCGCCACGGAGATAACGTGGACATAAACTCAAGGGCCTGTGTAAAATAAACGGTGCTTGTGAAAATAAATTGGACCTGACGTGCCTGACAAGCGCTGAATAAGTGGACCGCAAGGGGTTACTACGTGCATTTGGAAAGGCAGATGTAGAATATTAATGTTGGGTGTAGCAAAGCCAGGTAAATTGGTTGGTGCAACAGGCATAAAAATGTCTGTCATACGGTTTAACAAGGGTTCTCAAACTTTTAAATGTAATATGCTATTTGAATATTTTATTTTTTGTGTATTTGACTACACTGACCCATCCCTATATTCTGGTTAATAATATGGCTCCAACACCTAAAAAAATACCCTTTTAGAGATGCTGAATTATCAGTTTGATTTCATAAAATTATCATGGTTTTCTTTATTTACTGTGGGGCTATTTATTTATTTTTATTTATTTGCTGTAGCTTTGATCATGCCATGCAGTCTGTGAAGAATTTAGTGACAGGCACAACAGATGACTTGTCTGTTGCTTTCATTGAAATGAGAGGGCATCTCTACTTGCATGCTGGTTCTTTACTGCTGAAGATGGCCGAACAAAGTGAGCTTCAGTGGAGAGCTGTCACAGACCTTGCTTCATTGTGTTACCTCATAGCCTATCAGGTAGGTCTGACATGTTATGCTTTTTTAACAGACTGACCGGCTATGAGACAAAACCTCTATGCTCCCCTACATTGATACACTGTGTATTTTGAAAATGTGCAGTTAATAAGGGCTTCTTTAGATATAAGCAAAACTTGTGATGCATGTATACCCACCCTCACTATATCCCCATTGCCAGGGATATGCATCTCCAACAGTATACAATTAGTGAAACATTCTTCAGTAGTTATCAAAGAGAAGATATTTTTAGCATGATGTTAGTTTTTTTTTTTTTTTTTTTTTGATGTATAAGGTGCCACGACCAAAGAAGTCTATAAAAAGAGATGAGACATCTCAAGAGTTGATGGACTTTTTAGCATGTGATCGACAAAGCCACTCTGGTAACATATTTTTATTGTATTGCATGTTTTTTTATTTGTTCATTTATGGATGCAGAAAGTGTGATAAAATTAATAGCTGGAGTGGTAAGGTGCACTATCTTTTTAATGAAACATCCCTGTTGGGGTTTCTGAAAAGGCAGCCTTGCCACAGCTCTTTCCACACCTCCTATCTCGGGAAATATGAACTGTACACAGGATTTTGTGTATGCGGTGATATTCTGATGGTGCTTTGTTTTTTGTTTTTCACAAAACACTAACATGTTCTTATAGTTATTGCCCTTGCCCAAGAGAGAAATGTATAGGGATTTAGCAGGTGCTTTGTCAGTATGGTTATCAGTTTAGTAATAAACTGAAATGTTCTCAACTTTTACAGGCCATATGCTTTATAATTTAAGCCATGACAAAGAAGATTTCTTTAAAGAGGTAGTAGAAGCGTTTGCCAACAGAAGTGGGCAGGACTGTCTGTTTGAGACTTTGTTTGGGAGCGAGGCTGTTGCTGAACCTTCCTTTATTGGAAATGACAACATCAGGAATATTGCAGTGCAGCCGCCTGATGTGGGAGAACTTGCCAGGTGTGATAATGGTAAGATGCTACCATGCTTTTATGAAGCTTTGAATTGACTTTATTTAATACTGTGGAGTAGACAAAACTGTTTTGTATTTGCTCTTATTAGGACTGAAGTCATTGTGTTTTGTCTTGCTCTTAATTGTACTGTAATTCTTTATGTATTTTATTTTGTGTTCAACTGTAAGTCGCCCTGGGTAAGAGCATCTGCTAAGCCCACTGTGGGCAAATTGCCCATGTAATACATTTACTCTGGGGGGTGCAATCTGCCTGCAATTTATCCATAGGGGAAATTCTGCTGTTGTATTTAAAGAATATTTATAGGTCTGATTAGTTTAACCATAATTGCATGCAAACTTTCTTTTATCTGATGTATTCCACTGCCTTTTGGACGCAGTCTGAACATTAAAACAACAACCTGCTCTTGCAAAGTAAATACATTCCCTCCTTGGAACCTGTGGGTAGGACTGGGCAGGGCCAACACAAATTATCTGACGTACCATATGTTTAACGTGTAAAATAAAAATAAAAAAATAGTTGTAATTTCCATGTTACTTCTATCAATTGTTGTAAAGGGATTCAAAACAAATCCAAGCATGGATTGTATTGTCCTGCAGTCTTGTTTATATGTATTTATTTTATATAATTTTTTTTTTTTTTTTTTTTTTTAATGCACGAAATGTCATGTGTTTAAAATGAATACCACTATTGGAGTTGGAGGACACAGCTACAAAGTTTAATAAAGAGAACTGGGGTATTTGGAAGCAATGGAGATATGTAATGATTTGAATGTTCATCACAATTGATAAAAGGTGAAACCTGCACAACAGTAAACTTTCATACCTATCAATGTTAACAATATTATCAATATGTCTTGTAGATTTAAAGCATTCTGTTTGCAGTATCTATTGAAAGGGTGTGTGTTTTTCTTTTTCTGCAGGGTCTGTTCCTTTACATAGTGGAAATCTGCAGCACCTGACATGGCTTGGCTTGCAGTGGGCCTTAATGGACCGGACGCCCTCCCTCAGAGACTGGTTAAAGCAGCTTTTCCCTCGACTGCCTCAAGAAACATCAAAGCTTGAAACCAATGCCCCAGAGTCCATCTGTCTCCTAGATCTAGAGGTGGGAAACTTACCCCCCCCCTCCCCTCTGTCTCTCCATAAACATTGCATGACAATGCATCTTTTTTCTTCAGGTGTTCCTGTGTGGTGTGGTGTTTACAAGCCTTGCACAGTTGCGAGAGAAATCCAGAATTAGCTACAATGTGCAGTCGTTCGAGCCTAGATGTTTACCTCTCCCCATTGTCAAGCTGCTTTGCACGGACCGACAGCGAAATTGGTGGGATGCTGTGTATAACCTCATTCACAAAAAAGCACTGTAAGTTTCAATGTATCTTTCTCTTCATAATAAAGTTGTGCGGTTTTAGTAATGATTTTACTATAGCAGGTTAGCAATATAAAACACTGTCTTAATGAAATTAAGGTTTGGTATGCAGTTAGATGAATATGGACTTGAGAAGCATTTTTAAATGGAATTGAAACAATGTTGCTGTATGGCAACATAACTGTATTGGTTCAACTGTGTTCTGTTTTGCAAAGCTCCTAATTCTGTTTTAAAATGTAAACAATACAGTTTTTTACAGTTAATTCATGACCCTGGAAACCAGAAGAATACAAGCTGGCATTTTAATTTCCTCAGTTTTTATAAGCGCTTACTTTTGCAAGCTAGTGTAAGATATTTCTACATTTGCAATATATAGCAGGTGACATGTCTGTTATAGGTAACTCCACAGTAAGTAAGGCCTGCACCTGAGGATCAGCAGCCAATCCAAGGCTTGTGTAATACTATATAAATGTATTACAAATGCAGTAACAACTTCTTAATGTGCAGAATCTAGTGCCTTTCTTTCCTTGGGCATAATGAAGGTTTTTTTTTCTTAAACTTTTTTTAGGTCATTTGATGTCTTAAGTATTTAGTGTGTCCATGACTTTGCTCTAACCTTGTCTGCTTGCCCAGTGTTGCTTAATGTTTATCACAATTAACATTCATATTGATTTTTTTTGTTTAGTCCTGGGACTTCTGCCAAGCTTAGAGTTTTAGTTCAGCAAGAAATGAGCACTTTGAGAGCTGGGGAAAAGCATGGGCTGCAGCCTGCCTTAACTGTAAGATGGGCAAAACATCTTCAAGAAACTGTGAGTTTGCTAAAAAAAAATCCTATTTCCTTTACCTTTGTGATTTATGCACTTATAGTATAATGACGGTTTAGTTTCCATGCTAAAAACTTTGGTCTTATGTTTTTAGGGGAGTGGCCTGAACTCGTTTTATGATCAGAAGGAGTATATTGGCAGGAGTGTTCACTATTGGAAAATGGCCCTGCCCATGTTGGAGAATATAAAGAAGAGAAGAAGTATTCCTGAACCTATTGACCCCTTATTCATGCACTTTCACAGTAAAGATATTCAGGTACAATAGACATTGGTGCAACTTTGCTCTCAGAGGTGAAATGTGGCCAGTTTGTATTTTAATTAGCACGTCGTCAAACCTCCTACATAGCCCATATTGATATTTGTGATACCTTGTTTTTGTGATGTGCATGTTCAATGGTGGGTATTTTGTTAACACCCTGTGACAGGACGGTGAGTGGGATAATGGCGAGTCAACACACTTGCACACTTTCCAAAAACGTCTTTATTAAATAAAAAAAAACACATTAAATCCAGTCACCCCTGTACCAGCAATGGTATTGAGGGAATCAAATACGGCGGGTTTGCAGTCCCAAACAGACAAACACTTCTTAACCACGATCCTCCATGAACGAAGCAGTGCTCTGTAATTTGGGGGAATGTCATGCTTGTGTCAGTGCTGTGCTGTGAGGTAGTGATTTGTGGATGAGCTGGCTCCATGGCTACAGCTCTGGATCTTCTCCTACTCCGCTGCAATAGGCAAACGCAATGACAACACAAACTGCATACAACCTCTGGCTGGGAACTACGTCTCAGCGCAAGGGGGCTTGTACTGGTGTAACTCCCCTTTGTACCACCAAACTACTCCCTGCAATTCGCCCGTTGCCGTGGTTTCTCCAATCGCTGCCTGACCCGTACCTGATCGCAAAGGAGTTGTTTAGAGTAATTGCATCTACACGCTTTTCCCCCAAGATGGCCGACTTCCGGTTTCCACCTACCGACGAGTTTGCTAGTCTAGAGGAAAACATACAACCAGCCTTGCACTGCGCCTCTTCTGGTCGGGAGGGAGATTTACAGTTCAAATACCTTCGCTCTCTGTCACACACCAATGTTTGATTGTCGTCATTATAGCAAATTTATATCGGAATAGGTAATACAATGCTTCCTGTGTTTCAGATTGCTGAGGTTAATGATTATGAAGAGGATGCGCAGGTTGCTTTTGCTACACTGTGTGAAGTTGAAGGCAACACAGATGATGCAATAGCGGCCTTTGAGACCATAAATACTGTTGTATCTTTCTGGCATCTTGCACGGGTGAGTGGTTGGAGGGGGACGGGGCAGTTGCTGAAAGACAGTTCTAATTTCTTGGTCTTTTTTTTTTTTTTTTTTTTTTTTTTTTTTTTTTTTTTTTTTTTATGGAATTATTTATTTATTTGTTTAAAGATATTTCGAAGGAGAGCTGAAGAAATTGGAGAAGGTCAAGAGATGAATAAAATGGCTTTACGGAAGTCCAGAAAGTATTTGTCAAAAATCTTGGAAGGCTTCAATGCTAATGCTGCAGAAATTGAAAAAGTAGGTATCTTTCCTTCACACGTGCTTGGTAATGTGGTTCAGTTTGCAAACAAATCTCTCCGATTTTGAGGCCCTACCTTCAGTTCCTGTTTGCTAGCGTACTACAATAAAGAGCTTAACCCAGAACTCCACACAGCTGGGCATCAGCTACTCCCCAACTTTGTTGCACAACGTTTGTCTTTGCAATTGGCACTGAGTTACCACGGAGGTTCATTGCAATTGACCCTGAGTGTCTAAACCTGAGGGGTCTTGCATATTTCATTTTCTTAATTGGACAACAAAGTTCTATGCTTTTGCATATATAAAAAAAATGCTGATTTCTGGTAAGGTATTAAATGATTTCATGATCATTCCCCACCCCCCCATTCTCAATTTTATTAACCTCTGCACTCCATTGTCTTGCCAGCTTCCTGTATCGATAGATGAGCTTGGTGAGTTGATGGATGATGTGAATCAGCAGCTTGGGGAGAGCGGTGAAGCTATGGATATGGAGGAAGAGGAGGAGGTTAACGGCACCAACACTAGTCCGTGCCACATTGCAGACCCCATTAGCAATAGACAAGTAAAGTTTTCTACTCCAGCGCCAACAAAAAATATCACCTCTCCATCAAAGAGTCTTAAGGTACATCTGTTTCAAAGAGCACTGTTTTATTTTATTATTATTATTATTTTCCACAACCATAAATTTCACAGGATCATCACAATTTTTTTTTTTTTTTTTTTTTTTTGTTACAGTTCTCCCCCAAGACACCACCTCACTGGGCAGAGGACCAGAAGTCCTTGCTGCAGATGCTTTGTCAGCAGGTGGAAGCCCTCAAGGTACACTTTGTAAATATTGCTAATCTGGAGCACTAAATTAAGTTTTTATTTTTTGGACGGTGTACTTCATTTATTTTACTGTGCTTTTGTACAGTGTTTTGAGATTTGTAGAGGTGCTTTATGAAATGGCTAATGATGCCCTATACGAGTGCTTCCAGGTTGGGGCTCGCAAAATCGCTAGCCCGATGTTCCGGGACAACCAAAAAAAAATCTGTCGGACAATGTGTGTGTTTTTTTTACTCTATAACAAGATAACCTTCTGTGCTTTAATCAAATAGTGGTTTCCCAATCGAGATTCCGCTCACAGATCGTCCTTGTAAAACACATTTAGAGGGATCAGTGTGTTTCATTGGTAATGTTTGAGTGATTTCCAGGTGCTAGTGACCAAATCCCGCGAGGATTGCCCCGTGTAACACCCCTGAGAACTCGAGCAATCCTATCTAGTCAACGCGCTGGTATATATCGCGTGATTCTGTCTGCTTCACTGAAACGAAGGGTAAAACGGACGCTACGGCAGCCAATGTATATACTTTTATATTGAAGGCTATGACTTTTTAAACAAAGTTACAGACTGGAATTACAAGCTGCTGTACTCTGCTCTTCAAGATTCACATTTTGTTATCTTGTTACCTTTGTTAAATCTTTAAAATTATTTGAACCCCGGGGGGGGGGGGGGGGGGTGTACTGTGTTCTACAATGAATAGGATATAGTACTGGATGCAGCATGCCACAAATAGGTACTGTGCTTGTAATTCTACTTTTATTCACAATCTCAGTGTTTATTATTGTTTAGTGCTAGTAGTGTATACTGTAATAAAGAAAATCGAAGAATAAAACAGTACTAATATTAATAGTTTAGCTAATGCCTTTATCCGAGGTGACTTCCTTAACTTACTCCAGCAACTTATATTATTCGTTTTGGTTTGTTGTTTTACTGTAGTGAACAAAAGGCTTTGGACCCAAACAGGGTTGTTATAGCGAGGGTGTGCTGCATTAAGTATTTGACTTGTGTGTTTAATAGATGACACTTGCACATTTGTTATTTTTCACCACCCATATTGTTCAGCATTTAACAGAGAGCATAAAGAAGTTTGGATAAGAATCCATTATCATCCTTTAGAAAAAAGTAACATACTGCAAGTATACTTGTGCCAAAATTGTCTGGTTTTAGTATACTATTGGTACCATTATACTAACCTATTTTGGCACAAGTATACAACTTTGTATATTCTTTTTGTAAATAATGCAATGTAGTTCTCAAATATTGGACATTTATTAGATTGTATATTACTTCTCTTTTCAATACCTGCATTGTCTCATGGTAGATATGCACCTCCAGATTCTGACAAATACTTTTAGAAAACCAGAAGCAACTTCTGCTCTGGATTAAAAAGCTATAATGCTCTGCGGCTGCCCGCCTATGTGGGTAACTATCAAAAAAACTAGTAGAAACCAACTAATACACAAGTCTGATAAAAACAAATGGAAATCTCGAAAAAGTGTGGAATTTTGATGTTGAAAAAGTATATAAGAACATAAAGTTTACAAATGAGAAGAGTCCATTCGGCCTATCTTGCTCAGTTTGGTTGTTAGTCGCTTATTGATCCCAGAATCTCATCAAGCAGCTTCTTGAAGGATCCCAGGGTGTCAGCTTCAACAATATTACTGGGGAGTTGGTTCCAGACCCTCAACTCTGTGTAAAAAAAAAGTGCCTCCTATTTTGTTTTCTGAATGCCACTTTATCTAATCTCCATTAGTGACCCCTGGTCCTTGTTTCTTTTTTCAGGTTGAAAAAGTCCCTTGGGTCGACATTGTCAATACCTTTTAGAATTTTGAATGCTTGAATCAGGTCACCGTGTAGTTGTTCAAGACTGAATAGATTCAATTCTTTTAGCCTGCCTGCATATGACATGCCTTTTAAGCCCGGATTAATTCTGGTCGCTCTTCTTTGCATCAATTTCATTTTCTCCCATATGATATTTATAATGCACATTTTTATTGCCTGCATGCAGTACCTTACACTTTTCACTATTAAATGTAATTTGCCATGTGTCTGCCCAGTTCTGAATCTTGTCTGGATAATTTTGAATGACCTTTTCTGCTGCAACAGTGTTTGCCACTTCTCTTATTTTTGTGTCGTCTGCAAATTTAACAAGTTTGCTTACTATACCAGCATTTAAATCATTAATGTAGATTAGGAATAGCAGAGGACCTAGTACTGATCCTTGTGGTACTCCACTGGTTACCTTACTCTATTTTGAGGTTTTCTCCTCTAATCAGTTCTACGTTAACCACTCCCTAATCCATGTACATGCATTTCCTTGGCCTGTGGTACCCTGAGATACAGTACCTATATTGAGTACAGTGTACTTTGTACAAATTACAGTCCATAGGTCAATTATGGGCAACTTGACATTTTTTTTGGACAACCAAATGTCGACAATGAACTGCCCGAAGGGCAAATACCATTACCAAAATTTTGCGAACCCTGCAGGTGTAGTAATTGTTATGATTTACTGTTTGTTATAGAATGAAGTCCACGACTTGAAGGCCAACACTTCTGGCGCTGTTGCATCGCCACATCACCGATTGTACGGGGATGGCTTCATGGCTGATGCTCTTCCAGACAGCTTCCCAGCAGCACAAAGTTTCCATGGTGCTCCGCTAACAGGTAGATTATTTAGTTTTTAAGAGGAATTTTTTTAAATGTCTTGTGCTGCACATGTGCCATTTTTTTACAATTTGGCTGCGGTATGGAATCCCACTTATCTTGTCAGACATCCCAGCAACAGTATATTTTCCATATTCTAATTATCATATTTACATTTTATTTTTTAGTTTATATAAGTATTTGTAGTTCGGTGTTATATACTTTGATCATACAGTTGAGCTGTCTATTTCATTCCAGTGTTCAGTGTAAACATTCTGATGTATAATTTCTCAAACTATTACCATTAAGTGAACAAGGGTTTGATTAGGGTTAAATGCAAAACCTCCACTTGCTTGTCCTACTTTGAAAGTAGATACTTGTAAGATAGCTTTCTTAAGGTTATCTCTATAGGGATACCAACATACTGTAAACTGCATGATAGAATCACCTATTTGATTGAATCAACTGCGTGTTGCAACTACTAATTGCATTCCCTCTGCTGTTCAACTAATACAAAACTTAATGTTCTGTGTGATAAACATGAAGGTATATAAACATGAGCACAAGGTTTTCAGTGTATTTAGTAAGCTCAGTGGGGTAAAACTAGCAAAAAAAAAAATGCAGCACCATAAACCAGTTTTTTTTAAGTTATTTGGTAGACCATAATTCTTTTTGGTGGGGTTTTTTTTTTTTTTTTTTTTTTTTTGTACATTGAGTTGTTAACTTTTTTTTTTTTTTTCCTGGCAGTCTCTACAACAGGTCCATCAGTATACTACAACCAATCCCCTGCATACAATTCCCAGTACCTCCTCAGAACAGCTGCCAATGTCACTCCAACCAAGGTCAATTTTAAAATTGATAATTTTCCAGCACACCTTGTTTATAGATTGCTGTATTTATATTAAAATAAAACCTACTTGTTTGTTTGTTTTGTTTTGGTTTTCTAGGCACCAGTGTTTGGGATAAACCGGCTCGCACCTCAGCAGCACATGTATGCATATCAACAACAGCCGACCCATACTCCACCCCTGCAAACCTCATCAGCCTGCATGTACACCCAAGAGGTTTACGGGGCTCAGCTGCGCTTCGAGTCTCCTGCAACCAATTTATTGTCCCCTTATAGTGAAGAGTATTACAACCACACTGTCCCTCAGGCCAATACAAACCCTCCTCTCCCTGAACCAGGTTACTTCACAAAACCCTCTGTGGGGAACCAGGTTTCCAAGCTTTCTGAGGGGAAGACCGTGGAATTTGGTAAAATAAGCTTTGGGCAACAGGTTCCGGCTGAAGCACCTAAGGTACCTGGTTTTGGAGCAACAGTAGTTACACAGTCCACACCGGCTGCCACATTCAAATTTAACTCTAACTTTAAATCCAATGATGGTGACTTCACATTCTCATCCCCACAGGTCAGACATGCCAATGAAAGTCTTCTCGGGCTTTTGACTTCGGATATGCCAGCCAGATCAGAAGGATATCTTGCACCAAAGGCTCCTGTCCAGGATCCAGTACCGTCTCAAGTGGGCCTCTTCAGTTTCGGCAGTAAAAATACATCCGGCTATTCGTTTGCTGATCTTGCAATGCAGGGTCAAAACAAACCCAATCTGTTTGGTAAAGTTGAGCAGCCTTTCAGTTTCACAAATGCCAGCAAGCCAGGTTTTGTAGTAGCAGGCACTCGGCAGGAAGAAAAAGGTGCAGTGAGTGATCATGAAAGTTCTCATGAAGAAGAAGATGAAGATGGGCCTCATTTTGAGCCAATTGTGCCACTCCCTGAGAAGGTGGATGTCAAGACTGGAGAGGAAGACGAGGAAGAAATGTTCTGCAACCGAGCCAAACTTTTCCGCTTTGAAACTGAGGCAAAAGAATGGAAGGAGAGAGGTATTGGGAACATTAAGATACTGCGGCACAGAACATCTGGTAAAGTCCGTCTACTAATGAGGAGAGAGCAGGTGCTGAAAATCTGTGCAAATCATTATATTAAGCCTGATATGAATTTAAATCCCAATGCTGGTTCAGATAAATCATGGGTATGGTATGCTATAGATTATGCTGATGAAATGCCAAAACCAGAGCAGCTAGCTGTAAGATTCAAATCTGCAGAGGAGGCAGCACTCTTTAAAGTGAAATTTGAAGAGGCACAAAGATTGGTGCCCAAATCTCCATTAAAACAAGATGACAAACCAGGGAAAGAAATATCTAAAAAAAACACTACTTCTCATCCTGCTGCCAGAGACTCTGGATTTGGAGCTCAGTTTGTTAAGAAGGAAGGAGAATGGGATTGTAGTGTATGTGTCGTGAGGAACTCTGCAGCTGCTATGTTCTGTGCAGCCTGTCAAAGCCCCAATCCCAATGCTAAATCACAGCCTGCAGTTAAAGGAGGCTCAGAAGCTAGTAAAGGGTTCACTGTGCCATCACCTGCTCCTGTAACGTTTAGCTTTGGGTTTGGTAAAGAATCAACAAAGGAAAGTGGCATCACTGGATTTGGCACACAGTTTACAAATATTCAAGCACCCCCCGCGTTCAAATTTGGAACCGGTAGTGATTCGTGTACAGTCTCTGCTCCGGCTGTTTCAAAGTTTACATTCAGCCTTAGCAATGAAAAAGGCAAATCCACCACAAAGGGAGGTTTTGGAGAACCGTTTACAAAGAAAGAGGGTGAATGGGGCTGTGATATATGCTCGGGAAGAAATTATGCAACTGCTGGACAATGCATATGTTGTCAAACTCCAAAACCAAGTTTCAAAAATTCTGCAGTTGCACCAGGTGGTATGGGACCCTCTGCATTTGAAATTGGTGTTAAAGCTGATATGAAGAAAACTGCAGAGCAAGGGTTTGGTGCACAGTTCACCAAGAAGACAGGCCAGTGGGACTGTGATGTGTGTTTAGTAAGAAATGAAGCAGCTGTTACGAAGTGTGTTTCTTGCCAGACTCCATGCAAGACTTCTCTGTCATCTGTCCAGGCAGCGTCCACCTTTCCATTAAATATCTCTAGTGAAACAAGCCAGACACCTTCCAAAAATGAGCTTTCTGTACTTTTTGGTAAAAAAGATGGACAGTGGGACTGTGATATGTGTTTAGTAAGAAATGAAGCAGCTGTTACGAAGTGTGTTTCTTGCCAGACTCCATGCAAGACTTCTCTGTCATCTGTCCAGGCAGCGTCCACCTTTCCATTAAATATCTCTAGTGAAACAAGCCAGACACCTTCCAAAAATGAGCTTTCTGTACTTTTTGGTAAAAAAGATGGACAGTGGGACTGTGATATGTGTTTAGTAAGAAATGAAGCAGCTGTTACGAAGTGTGTTTCTTGCCAGACTCCATGCAAGACTTCTCTGTCATCTGTCCAGGCAGCGTCCACCTTTCCATTAAATATCTCTAGTGAAACAAGCCAGACACCTTCCAAAAATGAGCTTTCTGCACTTTTTGGTAAAAAAGATGGACAGTGGGACTGTGATATGTGTTTAGTAAGAAATGAAATTGCCTCTGCAACTTGCGTTTCCTGCCAAACTCCTAACCCTAATGCTAAAGGCACTGCTGAAGCTACACAATCAAGTTCATCCTTCAGTTTCAGCTTCAGCGGGCACCCTGCACCTAGCCAACTTTCAGGGACAGGATTTAAAGCCAATTTTGGTACCAGCAACAGTTTTAAGTTTGGTCATACTGAAGAAAAATTTAAGGCCCCTCTGTCTCAGACTGAAAATAAACTTACAAGTGGAGGTGGATTTATGTTTTCAATGCCTGTTCCAGCAGGGGGCTTCAAGTTTGGTACTCATGAGTCAAGTAAGCAGACTGATCCTGGTGAAAATGCAATGCCTATGGGTGGTTCTGCTGCCATGTCTCTGAAGAACTTTGCTGAACAGCAGAGAGAAAAAGAAAAGTCTACAGAGTTCAGCTCCACCACAACGGTGGAGGAAAATCCCCTTTTCACTGGCAAACCCAACACATTTACTTTTGCTGATTTAGCTGAAATGTCAGGTGGGGATGGTATCCAGTTGGGTCAAAAAGACCCTGATTTCAAAGGATTTTCTAGAGCCGGTGAGCAGCTGTTTACTGGTTTGAAGGCTGATCAGAAGGGAGATAATTCTTTGGAGAAGGAGGAAGAAGATATATACAAGACAGATGAGAATGATGACATTCAGTTTGAGCCTGTTGTTCCATTGCCAGAAAAGGTGGATCTTGTAACAGGGGAGGAGGATGAGGATGTCCTGTACTCCCAGCGAGTCAAGCTGTTTCGGTTTGATCTGGATATCGGTCAGTGGAAAGAAAGAGGCGTGGGCATCCTGAAGCTTTTGAAGAACAAGACAAATGGAAGGCTGCGAGTGCTCATGCGAAGGGAGCAGGTTCTGAAGGTCTGTGCTAACCACTGGATTACCACCACCATGAACCTGAAGCCCCTCTCTGGTTCAGATAGAGCCTGGATGTGGTTGGCTAATGATTTTTCTGATGGAGATGCTAAACTGGAGCAGCTGGCTGTCAAATTTAAAATGCCAGAGCTGGCAGAGGAATTTAAGTTGAAGTTTGAGGAGTGCCAGAGGCTGTTGCTGGACATACCTTTGCAGACACCTCACAAGCTGGTTGACTCTGGCCGGACAGCACATCTTATTCAGAAAGCTGAAGAAATGAAGAGCGGCCTAAAAGACCTAAAATCCTTTTTGACGGATGACAAGGCAAAGCTCCAAAAGAAGGATGGCAACCCCACAACTGCCAGCAATGCTTCTGGTTTGATCATCAAACCCCATGCTGAAAGCACAGGCCCAACCTTGGAGTGGGATAACTACGACCTACGTGAAGATGCCCTGGATGATAGTGTGGACACTTCTGTCTATGCCTCACCATTAGCCAGCAGTCCTGTACAAAAGAGTCTGTTCCGCTTTGGAGAATCCACTGCTGGGTTTAACTTCAGCTTCCAGCCTGTCTTGAGCCCTGCTAAGTCCCCCTCAAAACTGAACCAGAGCAGGGTATCTGTTGGCACTGATGACGATTCTGAAGTGACTCAGGAAGAGGAGAGGGATGGGCAGTACTTTGAGCCAGTTGTCCCCCTACCTGATTTGGTGGACATCTCCACTGGGGAAGAGAATGAACTAGTGGTTTTCAGCCACAGAGCCAAGCTCTACCGCTATGACAAAGATCTAAGCCAGTGGAAAGAGAGGGGCATTGGGGACTTAAAGATCTTGCAGAACTATGACAACAAGCGGGTGCGTGTTGTCATGAGGAGGGATCAGGTGCTGAAGCTGTGCGCCAACCACTGGGTTACGGCTGATATGAAGCTGGAGCCAATGAAAGGAGCGGAGAGGGCGTGGGTGTGGAGTGCTTTTGATTTTACTGAGGGAGAGGGGAAGGTGGAGCAGCTGGCTGTCCGTTTTAAGCAGCAGGAAGTGGCAAACTCCTTCAAGGAAAACTTTGACAATGCTAACAAAGCCCAGGAGAAGCAGATCTTGGTAATTCCAGCTTCGTCAAAGGGCATCACCCCACGGCAGTCTCCATGCGATAAACGTGCTGTGGCCATGCTAGACGAAATTATCAGGCAGCAAACTGACTTACCTTCACAGAACTCTCCATCCCCAGGTACTGCACCCAATGTTGCCATGACTCCAAGCACTGAAACTCCCACCAAAGCTGTGGTTTCACCTCCCAAATTTGTTTTTGGTAATGAATCCCTTAAAAACATATTCACAAGCTCATTGTCCTCTGGCAGCACAACTGCCTCTAAAGATCTGTTTGCCTTTAGCTGTAAAGATAAGGCTGGTAGTGTTCAATCTGTGAACAGGAAGACGCCAGATAGTGGATTGGAAAATGGCAAGGCAACCAGTCTACCATCCAGCACTGCAGCTCCCAGTTTAGTGGCATCACCACGAGGACAGATGACCAGCACGTTTAAAATGCCTGAGAGAGGTAAGGATATATGTAATATATAATATATATATATAATGTATGTATGTATTGGTATTGATATTCAGATTTTGGTTAATAATGAAGTAAGTCCAAATTGGATAAATGTTCTAGATAATTATTTTAATTTAGAGAATGTTAATTCTGTTCATATTTTCTATAATAGTAAAAAAACACCCTATGACCAGAAAAAAAAAAAAAAAATCTGGGTTATTTAGTTTGTGTGACCCAGAAACCATTATTTTTTAGGACTGGATTTTAGACTTTTCAAAGATAACCCTATGGCATTTTGGACCTGCACATCTACTACACAATTTAAAACTGAAGGTATTTTTTTTTTTTTTTTTGTTTTAGTACACTGTGACACATTACTTCGCTGGGCTCCCACCCTGCTGGCAAATGCTGCCAGAATAACCTGGCTGTGTGGTGTGGAAACATTAGTGTGTGCTAGAACCTAACATGTTGCATGCTATGTGTGTTTGTTTGAGCTAGACTAGTAGGCTAGGCAGCAGCTCAAGTGCTATGTTTATATACATGGCATTTTGAGTTAATTTTCCGCTGTAATTCAAGAAGGGTTTTTATTTTCATTTTATTAAAATTTCTGACATTACTTGAGGTCTTTGGTACATTATTCTATTGAATTTAAATTGAACAATTTATTTGTTTTGTGTGCTTTTTTTTTCCCCACAAGCTTTTGCTAAATATTTCTCCCTGTGCTGCAAAAGTATTTTTTTATTTACATAACATTTTATTTTTCCATAAACCCTTTTGTGTTTATAATTACTGTGTGTCATGCATTTTAAATGCTTTGAACACTGCATACAAGTAATCTTACTGATTTGGTATCCTGTTAGAGAACACTAGTTTATGCATGTCAATTACTTGAACAGACCTTGCATGCCCTGTGTGGAAATAACAAACTTAAGTTTTCACTTCAAATGTAATATTAGGCAAAGTAGAACTTTTTTTTTTTTTTAATCTAACAGTGCAACTCGGTATAATTCTTATTTGTAATTTTTTTTGGCATGAATTATGCTACGAACTGTTCATCAGTGTAAATGTACAAGTCAGTCATTTTATGTCAAGCTATATACATTTTGTAGCTATGATAAATGTTTGTGTTGCATTGTCAGGGTTAGATTTTAAAACTATCGCAAAGCACTATACCGTACATGAAAGGGATTCAAGTGCTAATGTACAATATATGTAGTGATTTAAAGTTGCTTCTAAGGAACAGCACTGTAAGTCAGTTTGCATAGCCATTTTTTACCTAGGAATGCAGATTGTGTTTTGGGGCTGATTCCGATCACTGATATTCCCATATCAGTAAGTGACAGATCCTGATTCCAGAAAGTCCCCCCCGGCCCCCCTGCATTATCCGGGTGCTACGTTTTAGATTTTTAACTACTGGCCACTCGGGCCACTGAGCTTATGTTTTTACTGGCATGGATGCAATTTTATCTGTCCCAATATATTTTTATATATTTTTTCATGATGGGTTTTATTTTCAGTATGTTTGTAACTGCGTATGTTAACCAAAAAGAGTCCACGTCTCAAAAGAAAGTGGCTAAACAAAGCCTTTCAATATATGTTACTACAGCCATTAAACATGTATATAACACGTGCTAAAAGAAGGAATCCAAACTTGGTTAACAGTGAAATTAGAAAGGTAATTAACGTTATGATGAATATAAAGGCATACTAAATGTTAAGAACAACAATGCAGTGACCATAAGAAAAGGCAAGATACTTGGAATTGGAAATGGGTCATTTTTTAACTGTGGACTGCTGTTCAGTGTAAAACATCTACTGTTGACTTTCTGTGAATGGATGGAGTAACGGCAACATTTGCACTGACCATTAGAGAACCAGGGATCCTTGTTTTGAATTATTGACAGCTTATTGAATAAACAAAGTAACTTGACTTCGATTCATCTGATGTCAGTATTTGATGGTTAGTTGTAATTAGTAATGTTAAACTATTGTAATGTTGGAATGTATTTTCTAGTTTGGCCAGGTTACAACATTTACACAAAGATTGTTAATAAATATTATTTGTTAGAATTAAACAGATGTATATTTAGGTTGCTGTGTGGTGTTGTTTCATTCTGAATACACTACAGCAAAAATTATGATTTGGTGGTTTGAGCAATATTATGCTACTGTTGCTTTTAATAAGAGATATGCGCAGTGACGTTGCTGATCATTGAGTTCAGTGTATTTTAATTCAGTAAACAAAAGAAAAAAACGTGTGCCTAAGGAACTAGGGTACAGAGCGAAGAAATCTCGTCTTGGACATTGTTTGAACACTTTACCGGCTTACACTGTTATGCTGTCTGCGCGTTCAGGTAATCGAATACACAAAAAGATTGCACCCTGTGTATTCAAATAGGAAACTATGTCCATCCCTAATCCTAATAACAAACACTATTAAGACAATATTCATAATAAAAAATAACAGTCCTTGTCAGAGCATTGTCTCTGTGTAGCCTCTCCTAAGTCAGCGCCAGTCTTGCTCAGTGATGCCAACGAGTCCTGGAAAGATTCTGAACGGCATTTTTGACCTGAACACATCGGATCCCAAATCAAAAAAATTCAATTGCGTATGTGGGTATCCATCAGGACAACTTGCTGCGAGACCAAGTATGATGTACACGAAATGTTGATTTCACAACAAATAAAGCTGCTGTTTTATCTACAAGTCTGGGAAACTGATGCCAAACAAGGCAAAACATTACTTTTTATTTTTTTTTACATAATGAAGCCTCCACTGTAAATGTTCGTCTTCATTTTTTTTCATAATTAGATTCTTCATGATTTTTTGATTTCAGCGCTTTCCTTTTGGCTTACTGGTAGCTTAGTTTGTAGAAAACCTGATTTGTAAAAGATTTGCCGCGGGAATGAGCACCAACGCAGCACTTCGGTACTCGGTCTCAGATTCTGACTGTACAACAAATATGACGTGTGGCGGGAAAGTTAGGATTAGTTCATAGTTATGTTTTTAAAAATGGTTTGTAAATTTTCAACTTTTTGACACACGCCCATTTTCCTGGATTCATGAAACGGAGGCCATATGCACTTTATATATAACAGGCCCAGTCAGGCCTGTGGTGCTTCATAACTACCGACCAAACTGCGCTCTCTACCGGTCTGATTGTTGTTGGGGCACACTGAGCATAAGTTTTAAATGCTTTTTTCCAAGGATATATTTTTATGATGTATTTATTTACCATATTAAAAAAATGTTATTGCACATGCTTATCTCCAATACAAAATTAAACATGTGCACTGTACACCTATACTATAGCAGTAACATCTGTGTTGTGTGTTTTGTCTTTTGTTTTTTCTTTAAATCATCTTGTTTTATCTTGCTACTAGCAAACAATTACCAGAAGCACAAATATTCTAAAATGTTATTGCAGTAACTATGGTACAGTTCTTTATGTAACTGGTAATCTGTGAGGGCCTTAAGTGATTAACATTTGTAAACTGATACTGACCATTTACATTGATTCCTCAGGAACAGAGCCAGCATTGGGTGATTTGCAGATTCTGTTTGAGCGGACTCCTACCCTTGAGCAAAAAGCACTTGCAGAGGAGCTGCAACTGCCTCCAACATTCTTCTGTTATAAGAACGATCCCGGCTATATCAGTGATGACGAGGAGGATGGTAAGCCTTTGATTATTGAAGGACGTTTCACACAAACACACATTTTAGGCCCAATGTAAAGGGTAATTAATGCTGTGGGCATACGTCCCTTGTAGTTTAGTTTCCTGCCTTGCAAAAGATCTGTTCACTTATCACAGCATATCTATTAACAGTAAGTGAGGTTGTTATGTTTCCATGCAACTTATGTTTTTTCAGATTGTGTCATTTTTCATTCTGTTAAAATATTGGACATTGTTATGAAATACACATCTCATTTCTCTGTTAGTACGCAGGGGCTCAGTGATAAAACGTTTAGAAAAGTTACAGTGCTGCTGGCTGATAAAACTAGCCTAATAGTGACTAGTTTGACTGACACCTGTAAAGTGTTTACACCCTTAATGGAGTAATGTGTTTTACTGCTATACATTGTAAGGCAAGCAGGCAAGGAGAGTTTTTGCAGGTTATCTTCTCCAGTTTACTGTACATGCAAACATTAAGCTATGTGTGTACAGAATGTACAGGGATTCAGCTGATGGGTCAGTGTAAACACATGGTCTTCAAGTACAGGTTTGCTGGAAAGGTGTCGATGTATAGTATTTTAAAATACTTAAACTAAGTTATTGACAAAAGTTAGGTATAGCTATTGTATTTTCCCACCAAATGTATTGTGGGCATAATTCTTTTCTTGCATGAATGCAACAACCTATACTTGTTTTAAATCTCAAGATGAAGAATTTGAGACTGCTGTGAGGAAACTAAATGGGAAATTGTATCCTGATGATGCAAAAAGCAAGACGACAAAGCGAGGAGAAATCAAAGAGAGAAAAGAAAGCAAAGAAGTGAGGAGTGCTGGTACATTCAGTATTGTAATGGATCAGTGCCAGCACCAGACTTTCACAGGTAAGGGAGCGGCCAGGCAGAAACAAAAATTTGAGGGGTCTATACCCCACTTTGTGTGGGCATGCATAAAATACATTGGTCATTTTCCATGTCAAAAGTTGACCTGTGTGAAAAGCAGTCATTTAAACATGTGCTGTTTGTATTCTATTCTCGAAACGGAAACATGAACATTAAATTATCATGATATATTTTCTTAAAACTAGTTTACACGGCAACATCTTGTACGTAAGTGAGGATTGGGATTGTCAGACAAGCATGCCGTAGAGGGGACCACCCCCACTGTTTTCCCTGGTTACAGTGCAGTTAAACTGTTTGCAGAATAACTGAAGTTATATGAATAAGTGCAGCAATAAGTTAGTAAAAGATGTCAAAGTGATATAAACTAATAGATTTAGTAATAAGCTTAATATACATTTGTCCAGAAGGTTATGTAGTTGTAATAGTAGTGTTGTTCTTGTGTCCAATCTTTAACCTCCAAATCTGTACGGTGTGTGACCTTAGCGCTTCAGAGCATACACCACATCCATAGCGGTGCTGGTCTTTCTCTTGGTGTGCTTGGTGTAGGGGTCGGCATCCTGGATCACATTCTTCAGAAAAATCTTCAACACCTTGCGGGTCTCTTCATAGATCAGCCCGGAGATTTACTTTACTCCTCTGCGGCGAGCCAGGCAGCGGATAGCGGGCTTGGTGATGCCCTGGGTGTTGTCATGGAGCTCTTTGCGATGACACTTAACATCCCCTTTTCCGAGTCCTTTACCTTTTTTTTTTTTTACTGGAATCAATCGCACAAACAAAATATGAGGTTAAATTTATGAAACAAGTTATTTTGCTACAAAAAATGTTGTAACACCTACTCCTGGATATGTGTTTAGGGCAACAAGGGCTAATAGATATTTTATGCAAACATTTACTCTGCTGAAAATGGTAACATAATGTATCTTGTATTCATATTGTGACAGAGGTTCCTGCTACAGCGATGGAATCTAAGTCGGCACCACAGGAAGATGGGCAGTCTGAATGCATTATAGTTTGGGAAAAGAAGCCGACGCCTGAAGAGAAGGCAAAGGCTGAAAGCTTAAAGCTCCCACCCACCTTCTTCTGTGGGGTCAGCAGTGACACTGAGGGGGACAGAGAAGAGGTAGAAGACTTTAAAGCGGAAATCAGAAAAGTGAAAGAAGCGCAGGTGCCTTTTGGTTAATTATCTACAGTGACATTTGTGCTAGTTCAGAATATGGTAAAATGTGAACACGTTCATCTTCAGCATCTTTTATACAGCATTGTCGCACATTCTTCTGTGGAGCATTTATGTGCTGTCCTGCAAATAAGTAATTTTCATATAAGCGGCTACAGTATTGTCGGTAATCTATGAACACTGTTTCAGGAAACCCAGGAACAGGGTGTCAGCACCTCGGCTGATGAAGTCTCCAGCAGTAGTGATGCAAAACTCCCAGCTGAACCAGCACAACCTTCTCGGACTGAACCAGACTCCACATCTGAGGGGACACAAACAGTACCTCCATCCTCAAGCACGGATGACAACAAGCCCATTGACTTATCTGCCAAGAAAGAAAGTGAGCCAGATTCCACAAGCCAAGGTAATGTTTAACCATGCAGAAAATTGATATACCCAGCAATTGGTTAATCTGGAGTCACATACAGCATTAAAAACTAGTGTACTACTAGAAGAAAATATAGATGAAACAGTACAGACTTTGGTTATGCCTAAACCTTGACTCATCATTGCGACATGTTTGTAAAATTAGGCTGGCTTTCACTTGCAGACCAAAGGCTTTATTATCTTTGGTACTGATTTGTGTTTAAGCTTCTTAAGATTGGTGCCTTATTTAACTGATCTGGTTAATAGGCATGATACCAACTATAATCTGTGTTTCTGTGAATTCTGTAAATTGTTTAGGGCCTCTTGTAAATGTGTTGATCCTGATTTAAGGATCCTCACATGTTTGGGTGAATGTTGTTTGCTTTTGACTCCTAAAATGATTGTGTCAGTACAATACTTACATGTTTTATTGTATGTGTTTGTTGACCAGACCCTTTTGTAAGTAAGATCTAAAGTCAAAATCTAATTTTGTGTGAGAGCCGGCAGACCCACAACAGTGTGCCTGTGACCAGTATCGAGTTGTTGCTTGTATATGAAGGGCAGGGGCCAGTTTACTTTTGCTTGATTTTATGAGACCCACAGGCAACTTGGAGTATGGATTGGAGGTGAGAACTGTGGGTCTGACTCCCACATTCAAGCATCACATCACAGAATTTGAATTTGAGAAGCATACTGCACCTTGTGTCAAACTGTTTTGAGCCGAGTTCAATACCGGTTCCACTTTCAGATGATGATAAATATCAGTTTTTCTTCATTCTTGCCGTTCCCCATAGATTACACCCTAAGGGGTGCTTTTGTTTTATTCACAAACTCACATTTTGTATTTTTTCAAATCTATTACAAACTTGTAGAAGTATTGAATGCTGCTTTTATACCAGGACCTGATGTGTATTCTACAATGATTGTGTTATTTCTATTAGCAGGAGGTGCTATCTCTTTTGGACTTGCTGCATCCTCTGAATTCTCGTTTTCAGATTTGGCAAAGAACGCTGGAGATTTTGCTTTTGGCAAACAAGGCAAGTACAATTTTCTTAACCCTTCATCAGCTGTACAAATAAGGAGAGGAATTTTAGACGTCGTAGTAAAGCATTAAACTGACACAGGCCATGTGTAAATAATTAAACATGGTTATGTTTACTGGACATGTTGTATTTCAAATAGTGCTTTTAAATATGTTATACACTTTTTTTTTTTTTCTGTGACACCGTCAATCTGATTTAATTCAAAGTCAAATACCAAGTTTATGGTGTTTTTCCTTTTGTTCCAGATGCTAACTTTTCCTGGGCAAATGCAGGCGCCACTGTGTTTAGAGGCTCGACAGTCACCAGGACCAGGGAGGGAGATGAAAGTAGCGATGACGAGGAAGCTGCTGCGAATAACGATGACATTAACTTTGAACCCATTGTTTCTTTACCAGAGGTAAACTAGGTTGTTCAAGTCAGCATAATGATGACGATATGCAAACGTAATTGAAAATACACACCTTGATATGGTAGCAGAAGATCAGTGCCACTGTGATGAATATGGAAATAAAATATTAAATGTAGAGAAAAATGGTAATTGCTTTTTTAGGTGTTTGAGTAGTTTTGTATGAAACACAAGACTATCATAGATTAGTATATTACTGAACACATGAGCAGAAATGAAAATAGATACAGATGTTACCTTGAGAGGATTATAAAGAACACCTCGAGAAAATGCAATTAAGCAGTGGTGGCATAGAGACCTGGGCTACAGAGGCAGAAGTTGTTGCTGCTGTAGATATTATAAATAGGCCAGTACATGTTTACATAAATGTTGTGGGCAAGGAATATTTTGAATATGAAGGAACAGAAACTCCAGTTCTGTGTAGTTCCACATAAATAAGGATAAATTTAATAACAGAATTAAAAGAATGGGAAAGACGAATGAGGCTAGCTGAATACTTTTATAATGACACGTACACAGAATCAGAAAATGTGCGTGAACATAGGTGCAATTAGGTATACATTTTGCAAGCATGTATATATGGGCAAATGGGAGGACATTTTTTTGAGTAAACTAGACAAGAAACCATTAGAATACATAAGATATGTGGATGACATTTGGAATATGGACACTTGGAGAAGAATCCTAACATTTCAGTGCATTTAAGGTGGACAAAATCTGAAATTGAATTCTTAATTTAACCTTGGTTAAACTTGATCAAGGATCTATTAAAACAGATCTTATCTCGGTACCTAAATATGTCATCTGCACATCCTATCTGTACTAAAAGAGCAATTCCTACAGGACTGGCTATAAGGATAAAAATAATCTGTTCTGATGAAAATTACTACAAAAAAGAGAAAAGAGCATGTAAAGAAATTATTGAGAGAATTGAGGAAAGTTGAGACTCGATAGGAATGAACTACTTGATTATAAGAAAAGGAAAGAGAAGGTTGAGAGTACCATTTAATAATTACATTTTCTAAATTATTACCCAATATTTCAAAAATAGTTTGGAAGCGTTTACATATACTTCATAATTCAGACAAAAGGAAAACAAATATTTCTAAAAGCACAGATTGTAGCTTTTAGAGGGATGCAAATTTAGCTGACATTTTAGTCCACAGTAAACATAAAGGGGTTATCGATATATTAAGGGACATTGCAACCTGTAAAAGCACATGCAAAATGTGCAAACACAGTGCTCACCTTTATAACGCTATAGTGGGGAGCCATAGTTACAAGACCGTGCTATTTGTGTTCCGCCTTATAAAAGGGCTACTGTATAATGGCATTATGGAGCAAATGGAAACCACGACCCTACAGTGTTATAACTGGTTCCGCACTTTAATGGGGCATGTTATAACGGGTGAGCACTGTATATTGGTAAAGATAAAAGTGAAATCGCAAATAAAGAAAATAATTATTCAGTCTTAAAAAAATCTGTCATGTAAGGATAACATCCTTTGTATGGTACAGTGGCTTGCGAAAGTATTGACCCCCGCTTGGCATTTTTCCTATTTTGTTGCTTTACAACCTGGAATTAAAATTGATTTTTTTGGGGGTTTGTATCATTTGATTTACACAACATGCCTACCACTTTGAAGATGCAAAATATTTTTTTTATTGTGAAACAAACAAGAAATAAGACAAAAAAACAGAACCCCCCCCCCCAAAAGTCTTGGGGTATGTATCTATAAGCTTGGCACATATAGCCACTGGGATTTTTGCCCATTCTTCAAGGCAAAACTGCTCCAGCTCCTTCAAGTTGGATGGGTTCCGCTGGTGTACAGCAATCTTTAAGTCATACAACAGATTCTCAATTGGATTGAGGTCTGGGCTTTGACTAGGCCATTCCAAGACATTTAAATGTTTCCCCTAAAACCACTCGAGTGTTGCTTTAGCAGTATGCTTAGGGTCATTGTCCTGCTGGAAGGTGAACCTCCGTCCCAGTCTCACATCTCTGGAAGACTGAAACAGGTTTCCCTCAAGAATTTCCCTATATTTAGTGCCTCCATCATTCCTTCAGTTCTGACCAGTTTCCCAGTCCCTGCCGATGAAAAACACCCCCACAGCATGATACTGCCACCACCATGCTTCACTTTGGGGATGGTGTTCTCGGGGGTGATGAGAGGTGTTGGGTTTGCGCCAGACAGAGTGTTTTCCTTGATGGCCAAAAAGCTCAATTTTAGTCTCATCTCCCCATATGTTTGGGGAGTCTCCCACATGCCTTTTGGTGAACACCAAACGTGTTTGCTTATTTTATTCTTCAAGCAATGGGTTTTTTCTGGCCACTCTTCCGTAAAGCCCAGCTCTGTGGAGTGTACGGCTTAAAGTGGTCCTATGGACAGGTACTCCAATCTCCGCTGTGGAGCTTTGCAGCTTGTTCAGGGTTATCTTTTGGTCTCTTTGTTGCCTCTCTGATTAATGCCCTCCTTGCCTGGTCTGTGAGTTTTGGTGGGCGGCCCTCTCTTGCCAGGTTTGTTGTGGTGCCATATTCTTTCCATTTTTTAATAATGGCTTTAATGGTGCTCCGTGGGATGTTCAAAGTTTCGGATATTTTTTTATAACCCAACCCTGATCTGTACTTCTCCACAACTTTGTCCCTGACCTGTTTGGAGAGATCCTTGGTCTTCATGGTGCCCCTTGCTTGGTGGTGCCCCTTGCTTGGTGGTGTTGCAGACTCTAGGGCCTTTCAGAACAGGTGTATATATACTGAGATCATGTGACAGATCATGTGACACCTAGATTGCACACAGGTGGACTTTATTTAACTAATTTTGTGACTTCTGAAGGTAATTGGTTGCACCAGATCTTTAGAGGCTTAATAGCAAAGGGGGTGAATACATATGCACGCACCACTTTTCCGTTATTTATTTTTTAGAATTTTTTGAAACAAGTTATTTTTTTCATTTCACTTCACCAATTTGGACTATTTTGTGTGTCCATTACATGAAATCCAAATAAAAATCCATTTTAATTCCAGGTTGTAAGGCAACAAAATAGGAAAAATGCCAAGGGGGGTTCAATACTTTCATAAGCCACTGTATATTTTATGAGACAGATAAATAATTTATATACAAGAATACACAACCACAAATAAGAAAAAATATCAAATGAACCAGTAGTTCAACACTTGGATGACCTAAAGTTTTAGAAACAATTGAGATCATGTATAATATAGAAGAAAATAAATGAGCAAAAAAGTATATACATATAATGCGCACTTTTTATTTATTTTTTTAAGGTGGAAATAAAGTCTGGAGAAGAGGATGAAGAGATTTTATTTAAAGAACGAACAAAGCTTTATCGTTGGGACCGAGATGTCAGCCAGTGGAAAGAACGTGGTGTGGGTGACATCAAGATTCTCTACCATCCTCAGAAGAGGTACTACCGTGTCCTGATGAGAAGAGAACAGGTGTTTAAAGTGTGCGCAAACCACACAATCTCACAGGCCATGGAGCTGAAGCCCATGAATACATCTACCAATGCACTTGTCTGGACAGCAACAGATTACGCTGGTGAGGTTTTTTTTTTTTTTTTTTCTGTAAGGGGGTGAGGGGGGTAGTAGGGGACATATTTGAGTATTCCTTGTGTATATATAAAAACGTTAATTTCTACACTGTTTTGTAAAAATCTATATTGCTTTTGTTGTCACTATTTACCAGGCCTCATAACACAAGGATATAAAAGACAGATCAATGTAGATTAAGTATAAACCTTGTACTTTTTAACATTTTCATTCATATGGATCTTAAATCATCACTGGATTAAAAATTATAATTAATTTTATTCAGATGGAGATGGAAAGATAGAACAACTGGCTGCAAGATTCAAAACTGCAGAGTTGGCAGAAACCTTCAAAAAGAAATTTGAAGAATGCCAGCATGAGATGACTCAGCTAGATGCTGGACAGGTGTCCCGAGTTATGGAGCTCTCCATGGAAAGCAACCCAATTGTGTATTTTGATATTAGTCTTGATGGTGAACCCATTGGACGAATTACAATGGAACTGTTCTCGCATATAGTCCCCAAAACAGCTGAAAACTTTAGGGCTCTGTGCATCGGAGAAAGAGGGTTTGGATTCAGAAACTCCATCTTCCACAGAATCATCCCCGATTTTGTTTGCCAGGTAAGAGAGAGAGAGAGAGAGAGAGAGAGAGTGTGTGTGTGTGTATATATATATATATATATATATATATATATATATATATATATATTGTGTATGTGTATATCTATCTATCTATCTATCTATATAAAAAATGTGTGTGTGTTGGTAATGCAAGGTCTCCAAATTGTATTAGCTTTTTTTTCTAATTACTAAGTTAGTAAGGTGAAATAGGAATGGCAAATCAACAGAAGTTATAATATCCTTGGCCCCTTGTTTGTTGGAAATCAAAAACCTATGTGTTGTGTTTTTCATTTTTTTTATTTCTAGGGTGGTGATATCACGAAACAGGATGGAACTGGGGGAAGGTCCATCTATGGAGACAAGTTTGAAGATGAGAACTTTGATGTGAGGCACACTGGTCCTGGATTGTTGTCCATGGCAAATAGTGGCCGAGACACCAACAATTCTCAGTTTTTCATCACCCTGAAGAAGGCGGAACACTTAGATTTTAAGCATGTGGCTTTTGGCTTTGTCAAGGATGGCATGGAGGTTGTGAAAAAGATGGGCACCCTCGGTGCAAAGACTGGCAAGCCAACTAAAAAGATAGTCATTGTCAATTGTGGACAGATATAGGTTTTACGTAAATATAATTAACTTCTGTTGTGTAAAGTAAATCAAGTATTGGGATTAAGATGTATTTGTATGTATAAATGTACATGGGTGGCTGTCTCCTGTTAATTTTTTACATGTTTGCCTGGAGGAAATTGGTATGTTTCTAAATAAAGATGAAAACACTGGCAATTTCTTGCACTGTTGAATTCCCCTCTCATTTTTCAGTAATACATTCATTCCCACCTCGCAAATTTCAATTAAAAATTGCACATTCACCTTATATATATATATATAATTATAACCCCAATTAATGAAAAAATACCTTTTCTCCCAGGTACCAGGTTTATCCAGTTCACAATGTAATCAGTATTTTTTCCTCATTTAACTGTAATGAATTAATGCAATTGAAACATCACCAATCCTGGTAGTTTATTTATTTTAAAATAACTGTCAAACTTGTATGTTTCCACTTGTATTGTATCATTAAATGGGCTAGCAAGTGTAATTTTATTAATCAGATGTCTGTCTCTGTTGCATAAAATATGTAAAAAATTATGTAATGTAATCTGTGAGGATCAACAGCATGCAGCTGATCTTGAGGCATGGACACATTTTTGATGCGTTTTGAATTTTGACCATCGCTTAAAGGAAAACATGAATCTAATCACTTTAAATTACAATATGGTAAAATGTATCCTGGGAGACCGTCAGCATGCTTTTAGGAAAGGGAAATCGTGTCTAACTAACCTATTTGACTTTTTTGAAGACACATCGACAATGGGTAATTGCAAAGCATATAACATGGTTTATTTAGATTTAGATTGACAGAGTCCTGCATAAAAGATTAATTCTCAAACTGAATGCAGCAGGGATTTAGGGAAATGCATGCACATGGATTAGGGAATGGTTAGCATGTAGAAAACAGAAAGTACTGATTAGAGGAGAAATCTCAAAATGAAGTGAAATAACCAGTGGTGTACCACAGGGATCAGTATTAGGTCCTCTGCTATTCCTAATCTATATTACATTAATGATTTAGATTCTGATATAGTAAGCAAACTTGTTAAATTTGCAGACGACAAAAACAGGAGTGGCAAACACTGATGAACCAGCAAAGGTCATCCGAAATGATCTAGACAGCATTCAGAACTGGGCAGATACGTGGCAAAAGACAGTTAATAGAAAAAGGTGTAAGGGAAGCTACAAAAAAAGGCCAACAGGATGCTTGGATATATAGTGAAAAATGTCGAATTTAAATCAAGGGAAGTAATGTTAAAACTTTATGCATTAAGACCTCATCTAGAATATTTTGTTCAGTTCTGGTTGCCTCGCTACAAAAAGGATATTGTTGCTGTAGAAAGACAAAGAAGAGTGACCAGAATTATTCCAGGTTTAAAAAGCAGGTCATATGCAGACAGGCTAAACAAATTGAATCTATTCAGTCTTGAACAAAGAAGACTATGCTGCCATCCGATTCAAGCATTCAAAATTCTAAAAGGTATTGACAATGTCAACCCAAGGGACTTTTCTCACGTAAAAGAAGAAACTAGGACCAGGGGTCACAAGTGGAGATTAGATAAAAGGGCATTCAGAACAGAAAATAGGCAATTTTTTTAGAGAATCGTGGAAATCTGGAACTAACTCCCCAGTAATGTTTAAGTCGATACCCTGGGAGCCTTCGAGAAGCTGCTTGATGAGATTCTGGGATCAATAAACTACTAACAACCAAATGAGCAAGATGGGCCGAATAGCCTCCTCTTGTTTGTAAACTTTCTTATGTTCTTATATGTACATGTGCACTCCTGCAATGTGTCCCACCCTTTCTATAAAAAAAAAAACATGTATTACTAAAGTATGAATACATCATGTCCCTATACTGGTAAACAAAAACTGCAAGTACTCAATCTGTAGTCAGTGAAATGATATTCACACCCTGCCAGGCTATGAATACAAACTTAGAGCTATCAGAAGCATGAAGCATATCATTATATCCTACATTCACTGTATGCACATGTGAAAATGTCATATTGACATACAGATAGAATCTGACAGATGCATGTAAATACTCCTGATAACTTGCTAAAGTTGCTTCACTTAAGTCTTGGTAACCTGTGCTAAGGAATGTCCGCATCACAACAAAAATGGTACTGTATTGTAGACACATGTACAAATGTAAGTGCATCATTCATTTAGCCACATACAGTATTATGTTTAATTGTAAATAATAGTAAAATAAATAATAAAAACTGGTGGTTGTAATGAATCCAAAATGGGTACTACAGCTGCTTGTTCTCTGCTTACTTTAAATACGGTTATGGCCAAAAATGTGATACAAAAGACACAAACTGTATCGCAATAACATATAACTAGTGTATCACTGCAACCTTACCACCACACAAAGCGCAGAAATGCAAGTGGCAGAAAAGCGAAAGCTTGATTGGTCAGTGCAGCTGAGCACATGAGCAATGTCAGGCTCAGTACCCTTGACTGCCTGGCTGTACATTAGCGTCGTAGTCACAACCCATCCTAGATATCTACCTTAGCAGTGCTATATATGATCGGTCTGTCTTGCGAGTCATTTCGTAATGCAAGTGTCTTGTATAATGAAAATTGATTTTTAGCTTTAACAGAAACTGTACTCGATATCTGGAATCTTACAGACTGATCTTAACTGCCATCTAACAACACACCTTTATGTAGACTATTGAGTGATTTGTACGTTCTATGCAGTATTCTGCAGTGGATTCACAGTTATCAACTTGAATTAAATTACTAGGATCATATAGGTTAATTTTCTGTTAATTATTGAATCCTATAACACCAACTTGGTTGGTTTCATCATGCCAGCTGGAGATCACTGCACTGGCTTCTAACTCTATAAATCAGGTAACAGCTACTTAAAATGATTCCAACTCACGTATTCCTTGAATTTGGCCTCTTGTCATTACCTCATTCTTACATGGCCTTGAAGCAGTTTAAACACCCACCAGCTAGTATAACTGTAGGTCTTTAGACCATAAAGGCAAGTACTTTTTTTTTTTTTTGAGCATGAGAAGGATTTGTGCTTTCCCCAGGCATTCTTGAAGACTGAAGTGATTTTTACATAAAATAATCAGATTATTCTTGTGTTGGAATGAAGTTTGTTTGAGGCAACATCAGCTTGAGTGTGGGAGAACGTTTTGATCATATCAAAGCGCGATTATTTTTCCAAAACATTTTGGTATGTTGGGGCTATTTATCCAAAACTGCAGACACTTGTGTGTTGAACTTGCAAACACAGAATTTATATACATTTATATATATATATATATATATATATATATATATATATTATATATATATATATATATATATATATATATATATATATATAGATAGATATATATACACACAGATAGATAGATACACACACACAGACACACACACACACACACAAAACTTTACATACCCCAATGGAAATATCTCAAACAAGTAATTTTAGGAAAAATCTTTTGTAGCAAAAGTTTTGCTTTTGTGGATGAGAAAACAAAGTTACAAGAAATAGATGTCTACAATTATTTATTAAAGCAATTTTTTTGCAAAAATGCAAATTCTAAAGTATTTATACCCTGACAAGAAAAATGAAATTAATAGCTAGTTGAGGCACCTTTAGCAATAACTTCTTTTAAACGATTAGGATAATTGTCATTGAGCTTTTGGCATGATTCTTTAGTGATTTTTAACCATTCTTCAACGCAAAATTGTTCCAGTTTGTTTAAATTCCGAGGACTTCTCTTGTGCACAGCCTTCTTCAACTCATAGCAAAGATTCTCAATCGGATTTAGTTTTAAACCAAGTTTTTTAATGGAGGGTTTCAGATGATTGGCCAATATCTCTTGGTATGCTATGGAATCCATTTTACCATGTATTGAAACTAAATTTCCTGTTCCATTAGAGGAAAAACAGCCCCATAGAAGAACATTACCACCTCCATGCTTGACAGTAGGCATGGTGTTCTTTTCTTTGTACGCCTCACCAGACTTTCTCCAAACGTAACGACTGTCAGTGTGACCAAATAGCTCAAATTTTGTTTCATCACTCCACAAACCCTTTGACTAGATTTCATATCCGTCGTTCAAGTGCTGTTTTGCAAACTTTAAGTGATTGTCCTTGTGACGTTGTCCTAAGCATGACTTTTTCATTGGCCTGTGACCATTGAGACCTTAACCATGCAATACTTGAACTATGGTTGAAATGTGCTTTTTTTTTTTCCAAAGCAAGTTACAATTAGTTATTTTACATATAAATTTTGGTACCCATTTATACAGTTGGGTTTTTACTGGAGCAATGCATTGCTCAAGAGTACAGCAGCAGTGTCCTGGTACTGAACCTGGTATTTAGGCATCTATTTCTTGTAACTTTTTTTTTTCCTCATCCACAAAAGCAAAACTTCTGCTACAAAAGTTTTTTCCTAAAATTCTTTGATTTTAGGAAATGTCTAGAAATTATAAGTTTCCATTAGTGTATGTAACCTTTGAACTACAACTGTATGTGTAACCTTTAAGGGTGCACCTGGAGGTATGGGAAGTATTTTATCCATGTCATAGCCTGTGTTGCTGTGTGTGGTTGGGGATTATATTTTAAATTTTCTAGTAAACTAGTCCAGTCTTTAAGTGTCTAAGCTTTAAAGCTACAATACAGTTTGCATTTGTAGCAACATGACCAAGAAGTAAAATAACTGAGTGAGACTCTGAAAGTGTAAGAAGTTAAATCCTTCTTTTACACCACAAAGGAAGCAACCAATTCTATGAAGAAGCAGGCAAGATTTTATGTTTATACAGTGAATTTTTAGAAGGATCATTCTGAATGTAACATTTGTTTTCCATTTAGAAAAAATACAAAAAGTGTTTAATTACTGTTGTAACCAGCGTTGTACACAAAGCTCTTTAGAAACATTTGTATTGCATACAGTATTTCAGTCATTAGCAATACATAATGTTATGTGTAGTCTACATGAACAGCGTAGGGAGTTTATATGTAGTTAACAGTATGAGAATACTAATACTATTATAAACCAGTAGATGGAGCCATTTCATTATTTTAAGTACCAAGTATTCAAACCATAACTTCTCTACAGTAAGTAGTGAAAAATATTGCGTTACAGGGAGTCGGGTGTTCATTGTTTACATCCTGACAACTTTTTACACTTAAAAGTCTGTTTCAAAGCTCTTTTCATAATGGCTACTTTGTGCACTGACTATAAGGATTACACCGTGTAACAATTTTTTTTTTTGTTTGTTCCTGGGTAGTAAGTGTTATTTCCTAATTGCTTATGCCTCAAAAGTATAGAAAATGGCTATTATTCCCCACAAACTTTGCTTCTGTGACCAGGACAGTGATATTTCAAAATATCAGTATTTCCAATGGGAAAACGGGCAAATGTGTGTCTTTTCGTTCACATAAAGTCAGTAAAAAACAACATATGAATCCAAATTAACATGTATTTATACTAAAGTAATACAAAAATGACTACAAAAGATTTAGAAGTGAGTAGTTTTTCGAGATTTACGAATATACTGTAAATACGGCATAAGCAATTAGGAAATAACACTTACTACCCAGGAACACAAAATGTGTTACACAGTGTTATTGTCAAACAGGTAACACGACAATAACGATCAATGATGTGGAACGTAACAGAAAAGCCAGAGCACATTTTTATTTTTTATTTTTTAAATCGCTCTTCCTGCAGTTATTTAGAGGACAGATATCAATAAAGATGTGCATTTGAAGAGATTTTTGGAATTCTGTCCGAACGAAGGGGTTGGGGGTGAGGGGTTTATATACAGATAAACAAGCACTAGTCCTACAGTTTTACGTCAGCATCATAACCATTCGAAAGACCACAACAATCCCAGAGCAAAAGTTAAACTAAACTCATAACGTCAAAATGAGAAGTCAGTAGTCCAAAACAAGGACAACAAAACGCAAATGTATAGTCTGGTTAAGTATGTTGTGTGGGTTTTTTTGTTTGTTTGGGTTTTTTTTTGGGAAGGGGGGACGGGGACGGGGGGTTGTTTTTTCTTAAGTGTAAACGTGTCAATATAGTTATCAAATGTATTTGACAGAAAACAAGTCTTTGATAATTTTAATGGTTTTATGTTTTTACTAATCGGTTTTATTAAAACATGGTGGTAGTCGCTGGAACTGGATCCTTGATATTTGGATCCAGTTCATCGGTCCCAAAGCAGGAACAGGGTACCTGGTTTCAAATGAAACGGTTCGCACATCACTATATCTAAAACCCCAGTGCACTAGAGCGGCCGTTTTGAAACAAGCTTTGAAACAGACTTTAAAGTTAGAAGTGTAAAAAGTTGTCAAGATGTTAACAATGAAAAGAAAAATGACAGGAACATTATTTAAACAGTTGTAACAACACCTGGGGAAATATAACGGTATATTTTTCGCAACCCCGCTCCTTGCTCTTTTAATGTTGGCTCACCCTTTCATGCCAAGTTGTTCATTTTAATATACATAGCTAACAAGTAATTCTTTGTTTGCAATTAAATGCTGTAAGTGTACAAAACAAAACGCTGGAAACCCAGAAAAAAAAGTTGAAGCTCGTCTAGATAACCTACAGGTAAAAAATTGCCACAGTCACATTTCTATATAACGTTTAATGTTAAATGGATCTATGACAGAAACAAACAAAAAAATCATCAAAATGTATTGTGTATTTTTTAGCACTTGGATAATAAATGTGCTGTGTGTGTAAAACTGGGAGGCTGCCTCAGCCACATATTCCACTTGTATACATTTCTGCAATTTTTTAATACATCACAGTGCATGCTTGTTAGTAATTCTTTTAGATGTCCTCGATATGAGCTCTGACCAAAGCAACTATATGCCTTGAGTCCAACTGTGAATTTCTTTCACAGAGATGTAACATAAGGAATTTGATCAAATAGGCTCCCTTGAGTGTAGTGAATCAATTGATCCAGCTCAGGTCTGAGATTTACACCAGGCCCAGTCTGCACTGTCACGATTTATCAGAGTTCTTACACTATCAATCTTAATACGTTACATTGCTGTTAAACATACTATACTGGGTATTCTCATTATTTCCAGTATCTCAGTTTTATGCACATCTTTTCCTATTTTAAGAAGATTCACTGTAGGAACACTGGTCTCAATTTGAACTATGTCAACCCTACGTAATTTTGCAGCAACTATCCTGGATAACTCATTAAATAGTTTGTGGCTTATTCTGTAAAAAAATAAAATAAAATGGACAGATGTACAATATTAGATTAGAGTAATCTTTTTTTACTTCTAGAAAGTTGACTGCAGTTTTGATTGGAGTTTTCCTTCCTAGATCTGTGTACATGTGTACAGTGTTGAAACGGTTTCTCAGGATGGTTCCTGTTTTGTATTATTAATTAGGTATTTCTTCAGCAGTCTAGCAAATTACCTGTAATCCCCAATGCTTATTTCAGTTTTCATGTATGAAGGCGTTACATGTGTTGTGATAATTGAAATACCATGGACTGAGGCTAAAGCACACATCTATTGTAAAACAATTAAAAATGGCAAACCCCAAAATAAGATACAGCTAAATTTGACCATATTAAACATTGCCATTTGTCGATACATTGTGATGGGTCTGTATTTGCTTCCTTTTACAGAAAGTAAAAGTATGAGTTCTACAGAAGAGCTATGGAAACATTCAACCAGCAGTGCAAGAGGTAAAACCTCAGAAACAGGAAAAGCTCCAAGACTTGCCTAAATCCTCCAAGGTAAATCTTTGCACTTTTTTTTTGCTTTATCTAAATTGAAATTTCTGAATGCTCAAACCTCCCCAGAATTTGTTCCACTTCAGCTTGAATGACCGTACAATAGGGCGTATAAAAGTGGTTGAAAGCAACACTAACAAAGAAGCTTTGTTTAAACTGCAGGTTCTTACTAACATCAGTGTTTATGACCTGCTGGCTACCCTCATGGACTGGATATCGGATAGACACCTATGTAATCTTGTGCCTGAAGGTGAAAATGACAGCAAGGGGGTGCCTGGCCAGCACACTTTACCAAACAACTGTATTGAAGAGAAATGCACAAAGGTTTGACACATGTGTATTGAATTTCCTTTTGTGCTTTATTGTTGCCAGATTGTTGTTTCACCGAAAGACATCTTTTGCATGTTTTAACTTGTCTAAGTCAATGATGGTCTTTGTTTCCACAGATAACAGAACAATGGCTCTTGGAGAGTAGTGCTTTTTTAATTTGAATGTACAGGGTTGCAGAATAATCACAACTCCCAGGTGTTTATCGCATTTCTTTAGGGAATCTGCAGCTTTCTAAATTAATGACATTAAAAATAAATTACATAAGAAACCACTAATGTGTGTGGTCGTTTAAAATATTGTACAAACTTTTGGCTCGTATGATCAGGAGGTTACTGGTTTGAAATCTGGAACTGGAAGCCTTGACTGGGTGCCCACAGCAAGTGCTACATTGGCTTCTGCACTGCTGTTCATCTTGTCGTGCTTCAGTGACCCACCAGTTTAAATAGCAGTTTGAACCATTCTAGATTTCCCTGTGAGCCTTAATTATAAGTTACGTGTACAAAAGGTGAGTATTGTGTCTGATTTAAGCTGCCACTAAATTCTAAAATGCCTCAAACCTTGCATTTTGTTGCCCGGTTTATAAAAAGTAATCCTTCATTTTATATATATATATATATATAATATATATATATATATATATATATATATATATATATATATATATATATATATATATATATATATATATATATCATCGGATATATAGTTCAAAAAATATATATAGACTTTGCGATTTGCTGTTAATATGCCATCTTAAGGCCAACTTATAACTCTAGGATGTTGCCTTTGCTGACAGAGCAGTTTCATCTGATGCCAGCTATAAACTCCAAGCTTCACGTACTGCTGGTACAATTCATCTATTTGACTTTAAGGCAGTTAGAAATTGGAACACAGGTTATTCTCTCAAATGCACTTCATGTCAGTATATTTATATTGACTGAAGCAAATGGAATTTGAATTGTTTAGGTTCCATATTGCAGAGTTGTGATGTAATGTACATCTGTACTGTATGTGCTTCATTTTCTGCATGTACTGTATATACCTCTAGACAATGTCAGAGGGATTATTGTTAAAAAAAAAAAAAAAAAAAACATTGCTTTGCAAGATGTATACCATTTCTTATACAGAATGACAACAAAACATATTTTTGTGGGAGACACGGAAACAGTATCGAGGAAGAAACCTTCTCTTAAAAATTTTAGGATCAATACATTTCCTAGTTAAAATACGTTTTTAGGAACAGGGTCTGCAATTTAGCAAACTTCTCTGACTTCAACTCTGAGAAGGCTGGGTAAAGAAATCTGCAGAGGTTCACCAGAAAGTCCTGAAGAACAAGCTAACATTGCAAAACAAAAGTCTGCAATCTTCTTCAAGAGTCCTAACCTACGTATAAGATTTTTGTCAATGCTAATAGTTCTTAAAACAATTTCACAAGGTAAGGCTGCTTGAATAATTGTATAGAAGCAAAGGAAAATGGGTGAAACGTTTCACTGTAAGATACAATGCAATCCATATTGTGATATGCATGTCCTGATGTAGTATAATGAGTATCACAATACATGTAATAGTCCTAGTAGGCTTCACTGTGTGAAGTGTAATAGGATAAAACGCATGTTACCAATGGACTATTTCGTTACGTGAAGCTTAAATGAGATTGAGGAAATATATATAGGGTTCATAATAACTTTGATTCAAGTTTTTTCAACAACCATTTGGCATAGTATTTTTGGTCATAAATCACAATCTTTTTAAAATGTGTATATAACTGTACATATAAGTATCTGGTGGGTTAATGTTTGTAAAAATAAGTGAAATATCAGGAGGGGTCTTATTCAAACTGGGCAATTTTAGATCAAGGGAATAGACTTCTAGAATGCTAACACTGAGCGAAAAAGAAAGTAGAAACGAATTTATCAGACAGGAAAAGCTAAAAATATAACAAATGAAAAATTGAAAAGCTTACTTTTAAGCATTGGAATGATAAGTACTCTATTGTACTCTGCTTGTAGGAGTAGTGTTTATGGGCTTCACAGATGTGATTTGTCTGGTTTTGTCATTGAACAAGATATATATGCATGACTTGCGAAGGTGGATGCTGATTAATACTTCTGTGAACTGGAGAGAAAGCTGGATCATGTGTCTTGATTTCATTTGATTCTGACAGGGTTGGTGCACTCTGCTTTAATAAACCAGTTAAATGAAAATTGAATGGCATTTCTAGAATGATTCATTATGGTCACGCAAATTCCCTTTTCTTTATTTTATGCCAGCTGGACTAGTTCTGCAAACACTACACTTTTGAAGATTATGATTAAAATCAGCAAACTCACTGATGCCAAACTTAATCTTTTCATTTTATTTTATTTTGTGCTTATTTATTTACTCAGATAATTAGGCATCCCCATGAGGAGAGCTTGCGTGAGTTCAACTGATCTCATAAACCTTCAGATGCTGACTTGAGTCCTGGAAACTTTTTAAAATTAAGTTTCAAGGCTGAATAATAAGGATCATAAATTTGTTGCAAAGCAGTCCTGTATATTACTAAAACAGATAAGACAGCACTGATAATCAACTGGTTATGTATGGCAGCTGTTTTTAATGAAAGATCAGTCTTACACTTCCTGAGTCAAACTTTTTGCAGTGCCACTACATTTATGTATGTATTTATTCTTAGTATTAGGTTTCCAAGCTGGCTTGGGAACCCTGTTTTTATTGTTATTTTTATCATTTTTCCTTCCAAAACATTAAACTGTAACCAATCAACATGAAACTTAGCAGGTATCATCCCGTGTAGATTACAGTTCAGATGCAAAACATTGCGGTCCTGTGTCAACCAAGATGGCAGTCTGACGCATTTTTGGGAAAAACCTTTCAAAATCATCTTCTTGGGAGCCGTTGGACTGATTGATCTGAAACTTCACACACGTCATCAGCAACCAAACCTGAAGCAAAAGTTGCTGCTGTAAATTTCACTATCAAAATGGCTGCCACCAAATTCACCAGAATGTGCCCAAACATCAAACTGCTTCTGTTTGCAAACAGTCTAACCAACAAACGCTTAACTTGGTAGGCATCATCCTGGGGACAATGCAATAAAAATATGGCAAAATGATGTTGTTCTGTAAAACAAGATGGCAGCCAGACCTACGTTTTGTTCTTGAATATAAAACCGCTTCAATTGAAAAGTGGTTTATTTGATTAACTCCAAAGTTGACAAGCATCATCTCTGTGTCAACACAATTGGCCTCTACTTAAGGTTAAATGTAAAATTAGCTTATAACTCTTTACAGTATGTATGGTCATGGTTACTGTGGTGTTTTAAAGTTATAAAGCATCGTGAGAATTAACTAATGCAGTATTTTGAATTGAAACTGCTCCAGAAAACTGATCTGTTGATGACACTAGTGCTGCAATGCTACAGCTTACCAAAATATCCAACTGATACTGAGCTTGGAAGCCGTAAAACTGCCTGGCATTTGTTGTTATTATTTAAACACAATTAGAGTATGTTTTGTTTGTTACATTTTTTTCACCATACAGACATACTGGCTAGTGACCGAGAACTTGTGTTTGTTTAGCTGGGCTAATGTTAAAGATGAAAAAGAGTAAGGGTGTCTGCTAAGAAATTAATAATTGTTCTACACAAGTCTAAGGAAAATTGAATGAATGTTGTAAGTGTAGTACATTGTTTTTTTTTTATTGAATGAGCTGAGGATCTAACATATATCTATATCTATATCTATATCTATATCTATCTATCTATCTATCTATCTATCTATCTATATATATATATATATATATATATATATATATATATATATATATATATATATATATATGTATATGTGTGTGTTTTTAAATCGGGTTTATGGAAGCTTCTATAGACACACACTGAGACAATAGCACTGTATATACCTTTACAATTTTAGTGGTGTTTTGGGGCATCCCTTCTACTTTAAATAACACGTATTCTATAAAGGTCCAGAATGCTGTCACAAACGGTCTGAACAGCCCTTTTTATGAAATCTACGATATACACATTTAGTTTAGAAACATATCTCTTTCTAGTTGAATGAAATCTCGATTTCAATCAAAGGTTCCACTTTTAAAACAGGTATTTCCAGTCATTAACACAGGGTCTGGACACTTGAGCATGTCTATCCTTTCCGTACTTAAGTGCTCCCCCTTTTGTACAAATTACTATTACTGACAAAAGCATAAAGTTCCTAATCTTTTGTATTGATGTTTAATTTGTCTACCAGTGCAAGGCAAAATTGAGCCATGGGTTACAAACATCTTGTAAAGTCTTCAAAATAATATTTTTGATCCTTCCTCTGTTGGTGGAATGTACCATTGTTTTAAAGAATCTTAAGTTTAAACATAAAAAATGTGGATTAAAGTTATTATTTGTAAAGTGTAGACATTGGAAATAAAAAAAAAATGTTTCTTGTTTATTGAACTTTGTATTCCCTTTTAAGAGCTGTTTTAAAGTTAGCTCCTTTCTTGTAGTTTTGGGCAGTCTTCACCTGACTGGCTACAGTGGTACTCTGCAAACCTTCATCAAAACACCAAGCATGTTTGCGCTATCAATAAATCCTTTAATCAACAGTCAAGGAATTGAGCTTCAATTACAGAAGTCATGGAAATCAAACACACAGCTTTGGATCACAGTGATTCATATTTGCATTAGCTGTTGAAAAAATCTATCCCATGGTCTTGGGGAGATGTTTATTCTCAGGTCACCCCATATTAGTTGTGTGAAAGAAGACATCCTTGAGTCAGATGGTGTCTTTGTTGCTGGCTGGTGGTGAGGGTGACCTGATGTCTATAAAGACTTTTTTTCAATACATTTATTTTTTACTGCCCTAATGACCACTTTTGTCTATTTTGACAAGAAACCATTAAATAAAGACTGTCCGTAGGTCCAACTCTCATATCCTTGCTGGGATGTGGAGCAGAGGATGCTGTTGGTTTATTTTTTTTAAAATTGTTTATGAATGGACATTTTATATATTATTCATGTATTAATGCCTTAATACAAATGGTCAGTGTCGCTTTTGGTGGGGTATGTGTAAGCGAAGGCTGCATGCTGGCACTTTTAACAATAACATGTATTTCAAAGCTGGGCAGTAATTAACATTAATGCTTGTGAAGAAATCGGTCTTTGCGGTCATCCGTGTGTTTCCTTCTCTAATCCTGCTCCTTGTTGTCTTCCAGCGGACTACTTGGCTCAAGCTTTTTACACTTTACACAAGGACTTAAAGAGTGATGAAGGAAAAGCTTTGTTCCTTGAGTACCAGGCTTTACCTGTAGTTCTGAACCACCTCAGGACATCCAGCAAAGGCCTTCTTTCTGCAGCTTTGGACATACGGCTGCAGATGAGCATGGAGACGAGTAAGTAATAAAGAATAAGGGGGGGGGGGGGGGGGGGGGGGGGGGGGAATATACTGGGGGGGGGGGGGTCGGGAGGGGGGGGGGGGGGGGGGGGGGGGGGGGGGGGGGGGGGGGGGGGTGTGGGGGTGGGGGGGTGGGGGGGGGGGGGGGGGGCACGGGGGGGGGGGGGGGTGGGGGGGGGGGGGGTGGGGTGGGGGGGGGGGGGGGGGGGGGGGGGGGGGGGGGGGGGGGGGGGGGGGGGGGGGGGGGGGGGGGGGGGGGGGGGGGGGGGGGGGGGGGGGGGATATTGTAAAATAACGAAGGGGCGGGGAACCACTCGAAATATCGCGGGTGTCGGGGTCCAATATAAATCTTCTACGCAACCCGCTTTTTCTCATTTTTCTTATAAAAAGGCAGCATACCATTTTAATTTGTACTGCGGAGGGTAATTGCTTCTCACCAACTTGTGTCTCCAATTAATTTCATGAGTCTTCTCCTTTCTCAAATGCCCAAACCCACAGGATTGAAAGAGTCCATTCCCAACATAGGAGGCTTGTTGCTAGGGAGCTGACGTCACAGCCCTGTGGCTTTTGCTAGTGCATTGCTGCCACACATCAGCACCTCGTTGGCTAAAATAAAAACCTCTTCAGCAAGTAGATATTTAATTTGCTTTGTGTTCTTTCTTGTGCAATGCGTGTGTACATGATAACAGTACGATATTAATGCTTTGTTTTTAATAGTTTTGTATATTTTTGTTTGTGGTGTGCAGTACAAAATAAAACAAACAGTAAGTTTCTAAGTGAAATTGCCTATGTATATTGCAGCTAAGGTATGTGCACTGAGGCTATGTAATGTGTGTGTGTGTGCATATAAAAAGCTACATGCAGATAAGGGGGAAATTTTATAAAGGCTTTAAAAACCATATATATTTTTACACTATTAGCATAACAACTTTCTGCAAACCCTTTATCATTTTACTTTAGATTCAGAATTTAGCTGGTGAAGCTCATTTGTTCTGCCACCACATTAACAGATTTGTCAGAAGGAACAAATAAGTATGACATGTAACCATTTGCATGTTTTTAGGGATGATTAGTTTTGACCTACTTATTATTTTGTTTTCAAAACAGCCTTTTACATATCCCCCTGAAGGACCTCCCAGTTCAAAATAAACTAGATGCACTGTTACTTTTGAATAAACAGGGCTTGATTTATTATGTGGTCATAGTGTTGACCTACTGTTTTTGTTTTCTAAAATATCTTCTTAGTTTAAAGTAGAAGGGAAACACCAAATGCACACATGTGGACCACACACAAATATTTATATATATATAAATCTATATATATAGACACACATATACATATATACACACACACACACACACATATATATATATATATATATATATATATATATATATATATATATATATATATGATAATATAATCAGATTGCTCACTTTGAACTTGAGGTGAGATACTATGTCACCAGTCGTACCTTATATACTATATATATATATATATTATATATATATATATATATATATATATATATATATATATATATATATATAATGACAGATTAAAGATATTTAAGTGGTAAAAGTCAGAGCTTTATAGTAGCCGGGAGCCTTGTTTCTGGTTTCAAGTGGTATGTTTGGGTGACCGGGTTGTTTGTGTGTTGTTATTAACTTTGAGGTTCTGAGTAATTGAGTAATTTACCTGAGCATTTTTTTGGATCACTGTAGCATCAAATAAGTGGTTACTGATATTCAGTTTTCTAAAATGTTTTAAAAGTTTCAGCAACCTTTTTACCATACAAGTTTTAAAGAAATACTGCAGTGCTTTAGTTCCAAGGCCATGTGAAGGTGTGAGATAGTGTTAATTAGAAAAGCACTGGTTTCAAAGAAGTGTTGCTTATAGATGTATTTATATAACCTAATGAATAACGTTTCCTTGTGTAAAATTAAGAGTTAAAACCAAACATGCTCTGTTAAAACACTTCTCTGCAAGTGTGGACAATTCTGTTCTTATTTCTGCAACAACTTAAATTCACTAATTAACTAAGGATGCATGTAGGCAACAATATGTTAAGAGTGAATCCAATGAACCAAACATCAGTTGCCTTTTGAAAAGGAAATCCGGTTTAGAACTTATTTGTTTATTTCCTGCCTTTTGAAATCATAATTTCTTTGTAGGTCTTTGACAGATATTTACTGTAATGTTCAAATGAGTGTTCACTTATACAGTTGGTTTGTAACATCCTCATGCAATATGTACCAGGCACTTCAGTTTTCAATACACTGCAAACATCCCTTAATTATTTTATTTTACTTTATTGTGAAAGTGCCACTGCTGACATTTCTCCAACTGTTTATATCTCATAATCTGTTTCAGATGGAAACTCATAATAGTGCCCCTCCTGCTGTTGAGGTCATGTGACTTTTTTGGTTTACTCGACAGATCACCCACTTTGAAACTGTGTCTTCCTATTTGGTACATAGCTGTATTCTGCGATTCTCTCAACCACCTTTTATTATCGCCGTTGTCCTGTAAATGTGGCCACACATGTTTTAACCACACATATTTCGTCCACATTTCAACTGCTACTCATTTGTTTACATTTATAAGAACACTAAATTTCTAGTTTGTTTAATTTACGTATCTATGGTATAAAAATAGAATGATTATGAGGCTATTTCTGAAGATAATCAAGATTGTGTTTGGTCTGTGTTTTGATTTTCTATTGAAAAATTTAAGCGTGGTTTGTTTTCATATGCAAGCATATTTAAAACTAAAACAATTTAATTTGAATAAGAAAATACATATATAAAAAAAGCTCAACTGAACTGTATCCATTAAAATAAACAAGAAATCGTCATATTAATCGGACAGGAGTATCAGTCCATTGTTGCAGTAATGTTGCTAAATGTGCAGAACCTGGCAAGCCTCCCTCTTTGGAAGTTTATTTATGTTCCTATAAGCCCATAAACCCCTGCCAGATTTAAAGGACGCCACAGTGTAAACAGCTGCATGTCTTCATATAATGGAGTGAACCGAGTGCAATCCTGCTACGTGAAACTGAACACACACAGTTAAGAAAAAAGGAAGCCAAAATAACTTCACTTCAAAAGAGGGGGTTAGTTTACCATCTGGGATATTTAAAAAGCAAATTTAACTTAATCTCGACCCTCCTAAATTGTTTTTAAATTACCTTAATGTGAAAGGCAGTAAGAATCCTGCTTTATCATGTTTTATGTATTTTGACTCTTGGCTCATTTTAACTATCCTTCCTGTTTTTTCCTCTCTATTACTTCTCTCTTCAAACCCAGCACCTGTTCCTCTTTATTGCACGAAAGCCACATTGCTGCTTTTAAAGTGAAGGATTTTTTAAAATGTTGATATTGATTTGTAAGGATGCAATGTGGCCCAGGGCTTGTAACCAGAAGGTCATCGGTTCAAATCCCACCTCTGCCTGAGCAAGTCACTTAACCTCCTTGTGCTCCATCCTGTGGATGCAATATTAAATCAATGTCCTATTGTAAGTGACTCTGCAGATAATGCACAGTTCATAGCCTACCTCTGTAAAGCGCTTTCTGATGGTGGTCGACTATTAAAAGTTGTCACACTGAAATGGGAAAACAATAACATATTATTCCCAATGCTTTGGTATCATTAAGGCTGCTGAATCCATTTTTGAAAAACCTGCAGGAATGAGGCATTTTCCGAATGTTTCATTGCTGCTTCAAAACCCTAAACTGGAGGTCCTGCTGCTGGAAAAGATCAGCATTATCCTGCAGAAACTCACCACAATAAAGTTAGGATGCTTTTTTTTTTTTTTAGTTGAACAGTTTTTCAACATGATTGTTTTGACCTTGGAAATGCACCCCAGTGTGTTTTAAAGTAAACATATCTCATAACTCTGTGAAGATTGTGGGATATCCTTACATGTGATTACATTTTTAAACTATTTATTTGGATACCAAGCAAACTAGTTTTATTTTTGTATTTGTGGCATTTTACAGGTATTTTCTGTTTATAAGTTAACTGCATTTATGTATGTGGGGATATTGCCCCCATGTGAGAATTGGGGTCAAAAGCAAGATAGAAGCAGCTTGCTGCTGTTTTTCAGTGAGGATTTATACTCCTGTTTTTAGCTACTATACTTCAAGACTGGAACTCTCTTCACAAAGGTATATTAAGTTCATATCTGATTCCCAAAAGTTTTTTTTGCCTTAAGTATTGTTTCACAGTGCCTATAAACCAGGATTGTATTGAAGAATTCCATCATATAAAGGATTTGGGGCTTGCTTGCAATTAAAGTAAATAAATAAAACCCAAGCTGTAATAGTAAAAAGCCAGCTACATCAGTTCGTAATTGATTTGAAACAAAAGCTGTTTTTAGTTTTATGCTTGTTCTCAGAAGCAGTCTTATATTACTTTTAACAGGCCTAACTATAATTTATTCATTGGGCCAAATAGTGTAATCAGTTGTTATCACTGACATCTCATTGTTTAATGTTAAAGTTATTAGAGTGGATTTTACTGACATGTAAACCTTTATTTCCCTGTGCTTGCAGGGAGAACAAAAAGCTCTTTGAACTCCTAACGATGCACCTCATAATCCAGGAGATGCACAGGACTGCTGACCCTGACCACACCTTTTTGTCTTAATTTAACCCAATTTGGGGAAGATCAAGCAGAACCCTCTATCTTCCTTTGCCTTTAGATAGTGTGTTTTGTACATTTTAAACCAAGACCTTTTTCTGCAAGAAAAACTATATCATTCCCCTAATGTGTGTTTGTCATGAAGTCAGTGATTTTATATTTACAACGATATAGATCTAGTTAGTTTAATTTTTTATTTTGGGGAGATTTTTGTGTTTACTTTTTAATCTAGTATTTGGAGTAAATAAATTCTGTTTAACCAACAAAAAATACGAAGGGGTAAACTGCAGGATTAAGTTTATCAACTGGTCTGTTCTAGGCTTAATACTGCTAATCACTTACCACCAGCAACCTTGTTTGACGTGGTGAAATGCAAACTAAAGAATACTAAATAATATGTCCATAGTGTTAATCTGTATGATAATCAGCTGTTCTAGGATTGTTCTTTCAATTCTGATTCATATTGCTACAAGCTGTTTCATATAATTTTGGAATAATTTCTTTAAAAAAAAAAATTTTCAAATAAAATATATTTGTTTGTTGTGTTACAGCTGATGTTATCAATTTTTTTTTCTGTTTTAAATGTTTTTAATCATGAAATGTTTTAAATTAATAACATCCCAACACCTTTTAAAGTTGTTAACTTCTGTAAGCTCATCTCAGGCTTATTGTGATAAAGGTTGTTTAATGGCTCTTTGTTTCTGATAAATTGCTAACTGCTGCAATCTGTTCTCCAGATAAAAAATAAAAGGTAAATGTCAGAGTAAAAAATATACTTAAAAAAAAAAAAAGAGTTTTTTTCAAATCTGAAAATTCGTCTCCGTCCATTCCAAAAACTAAAGCATTTTATTTCTCTTGGTTGGTTCAATGTATAGCATCTAGTCTCTGTCCTTGTGTTTTTACGGTTTAAAGAATGTTTAAGGCATCTACAGCTAACAAGAAAATTCCCAATAAACATTACAGTACCTAATGCGTATTATCATCCTTTAGTAGGTATTTTCTACAGGATGCAAACATTTATGGTAAACATTTAATTTAAAACAGAAATCACTAAACACAAACACTATTACAAGAAACTACGTTTGCCACAGTTGAAGAACACAAATTATAAAACTGTTTGAAAAGCTGGGGTCAGTTGGAGCGTATTTTCTTGACTGCAATATTCCTGGGGAGGGATTATGACCACAGATACTTCTTTGATAATTAACGTGCCTAGAACCTACAAAAAACACACAATTTCCACTGAGGCAAAAAAGTTTCAAAGTGTTGTATCTGTCAGAACCTGTTTGCAACACTGTATTCATTAGGACCCTTGGGGATATGAGGAGATCCACAGATAACTAAAGTCCTGGTACAGTAGGTTGTATTTTTTATTTTTAAGGCTAGATGTTGAATTCAAGGAAATGCTTTGCCTGGTGTCTAGCATTTTTACATTTAGAAGGTCATCCAGATATTTAGAGAAAAGACCTTTTATTGGGTTACTACAGTAAATACATCACCTATTTCATCTTCTCCCTTCCCGTTCATTCCAGCATCAAAACAATGTAGGTTTAGGTTTACAAACAGAGACAGGAGCAGCAGCATTCCCGTTAGACCACTTCCTCACATTAAAACAAGCCAATGGCAGTAAAATGGATTCTTTTTAAAGCTATGCTTGCCCAAACGTTTATTTTCATCAAGTTCAAATGTTAAGTGATATAGATTTCCCAGTAAAATATCAGTACCTGACTTATTCATTTTTATAACCTTAATAAACTTGTTTTTTATAAATAAACTGTGTTTCTTGTATTGCATAGTCTAGCGCTGTGAAATGTAATAAAGGTGTGGGTTTACTATTTAATAATCCAAGATGTCAATGAGGATGCTTCTGAGAGCAATCATGATATGTCTTAAAACAAAACAAAACAGACTTGGGTGTTGAGAGATTTTATAGGCAGGTCCAGGATATGAACTCTTCATTAAATTGTCAAACCCCCAATGAAAACTATTGTAATCCATACAAAAAGGCTTATTACCAATAAATACAATATTGCACATGTCATAGAGAAGAGCATTACCCAGAGTATGATCTTTTTTTCTTATGGTCTTGATTTAGCTTTCAAACTGGGAAGTTTCATTAAGCGCTAAAGCAGGGGTAGGGAACCCTGGTCCTGGAGGGCCAGTGTCCCTCCTGCTTTTTGTTCCAACTGTGCCCAAAATTACTTAATTAGGTATTTAGGGCACAGTTGGAACAAAAATCAGGAGGGACACCGACCCTCCAGGAACATGGGTTCCCCACCCCTGCGCTAATGAGCAAGCACTTTTCTATCATATTATTACTTTTCTAAATTTAGTGTGTCCAAATATTATTATTCTCCCATTATGGCTGAATGGGTTACTTTTATACTAAAGTATGTTATTACTCTACATATAAAGGAAGACTGATATGATATAGGGGTAGATCAGATAAAAACGGTTGATTGTTAGACATTCATTTTTTAAAATTATATTTAAATTATTCACAAACACACATTGCAGGTTAAGTTCAAGTTGTTTGGTTGTAGCTGGGTCCCAATTGAGTGCTAGTTTTCCTCTGGTGGACCAGATTTTCTTACCAGGTTACTCAAGATTCTGAGAGCTCTATTGAGGCCACATGGGTGCTGTACACATCTAAGTCACCAGGAAACTAAATTCTTAAAAAGAGGCGCTATACATTAAATCACACCTGCAATCCCCCTCCAGTGGCTACAAAGAATAGCAAGAGACTCTAGAGCAGGGGTGTCAAACTAGAGGGCCGCAGTGTCTTCTGGCTTTCATTCCACCTGAGTGCTCAGTTATTTAATTGGTCTAATTATTCTCTCCAGGCCTCAAAATGTTTCATAGGTAGTGTACCATGAATCAAGTGCATTTTTTTAATCATCAACTTGAAAAATACTAAACATCCAATTGAACAAATAATTAGATCAATTATGTTAATTAAGAGCTTAAATTGGAATGAAAACCAGAAGACGCTGCTACCCTCGAGGACTGGAGTCGGACACGCCTGCTCTAGAGAGCTGGTTTGGTCATGACGTGTTTGTGTCAGTCTAAGAGTTTTTGGCCTGTTCCAGTAGCTTTTAATTTCCACTCAATGCTGATGAGCCCCCCCCCCCCCCCCCAAAAAAAAAAATACCAAACAAACAATATTGTACATTGTTATATTCTATTATAATCTTGTAACAATGAGAGTTTAGCAATTTTTTATCTTAATTTTCATCTGACCTTCAAAATATACTTTTATACAGTTTTTGCTATGCAATACATTTAAAAAGCTCATTTATGAGCAGTGTTTTTTTTATTTCATTATATTCTGTAGCACTTTATGCAATGTGATTAACTGTTTCTGCGTTATTTACTTTTCTATTATTAAGCAGTATTCAATAAAGATACAAGTAAAATTCAAGACCATGCTGTCAAATAGGCTCCCAGACACAGTGTATTAAAGCACAGACAAATTTGAACTTAACATGTCCCATTGTAAAAAATATATACAAAAGACCCCTCCCCCACTTCCCAGAAGAATAAATGAAATAATACAATTATTTATTAATGAATATGTACAATAATAAGTTATATACAAAAATGTTTTTTGGTACATTTCAATGTGCAACTAAGGTAGATGAGGTAAGCAGAATGGCCATGCTAGACAATATTTTCAAACTTATATGTTGAAGGAAAACACAAATGTTTATCTTGTGGATTACATGTAAATTGATCACACATGCAGTTGGTATGTTTAATCAGTTACTTACATAGGAGTCCAGCTCCTGACTTTGAAAGCTTAGTATCTGACATTGATTAAAATCAGCACAAACAAACTGCATTTGGCAGAATTCATGGCGGTTGGGTTCTGTGATCCTAATCTGATTTCAATCCTGGCACCTTGACACACATCTTGAGCCACAATATCTGCCTCACCACTGGCTTTGTGCAAACCAAGACTATGCTTATTGAGGAAGAACTTATTGAGCATTTATATTGTACATGAAAATACGCACAGAATCTTTTTTTTAGGAATACTTGTCAGTCTGGCCCATGCACAATATTTCCTGATTTATTTTAAATATATGCCCATATATGTTAACATTAAAACATGCCACAATATGTATCTGCATGACTTACAATAATATAGAGATGGTATATTTTTTATTTATACGAACAGTACGTGTAAACCAAAACATTTGGTTATTAACAAGATTATATATATATATATATATATATATATATATATATATATATATATATATATATATATATATATATATATATATGGCAGCAGCACATCATGCTTCTCCCATATGGGTTTAATCAGTTGTTGGAAAATAACACTTTGAGCCAGAGGTGTAAAGAAAGCACACAATTAAAACAAAACAAAAAGAGGTAGTCATGAAAATTAAATTGTTTATCTCTAAATTAAATGTTTCAATAAGGTTTTCTAAATGAATAAAAACTTAAATGTTTCAGATGTTAACCTTAACTGCTTTATAACATACATACTTTTTTTTTTTTTTTTTTTTACTGTTTTCAGGGTTAAAAAATGTGTTTAATTCGTAATTTTTTTAAAAGTATTTAATCAGGCAATAATTCTGCACGTACTACTACAGAGAGCAGGAGGAAACTGTGAAACCACACCCTATTTTAACATACTGTACTCTTTGACAACTAAAACTTCAGGAACTTTATGTTTTAACATACCTCTACTTAATGTATTTATTAAAAAAGCTTTGTGAACAGTGACCGATACTGAACATCAATAAGTGTAGAGTTGAAAGTAGTTTGTAATGGAACAGCATGTGCATCCCAGCTCTCTTTAGCTTATTCATGATACATTCAGGTGGCACTTGCAGTAAAGTGTTAGCAGAAATCTGGAAAAAATATGATAATAAGTTAATGTTCCTCTTGATCAAATCCTTGGTTCTAATGCTTTCATGATTCTAAACAGATACCAAACAGTTTTGTTCATTTGTAAATCAATATTAAAAAGTCTTTCTCAGAGTGTCCAGCACATTGTTCCCAAAATCATTTTAAAAATGTTTGAAAGGTCCATCTCTTAACATTGGAACTCAATTGCAATCGCTTCTCCTTGCAGAGAATGGCACTTAAACACATCTGAAAGTAGAAATGGATAGAAATGTTTTTTTTTTTCTGAAATCGCGGCGCGTTGAAAACCCTTCATTCTTCATTTTACGGTGGTCCAGGCTACAGCAGCAGCTCACACACTGGCACATCTGGATGAGAGAGCAGGGCTTGTGGTCTCCGGTATCTCGGCCCACTCAAGAATATCTGTGCACAAGGACTCCACCGCGTCCAGCCTCTCGATTTGCACCAGCTTGGTCAACAGGTCTGGGATGCTGTAACCAGCAGTACTGATCCGGTCGAAGAGCTGCATCCCGTCTGTCATGCCACCGATCTCGTCCCTCTTCAGGCCAAAGCTCTCGGCCAGGTGGCGCCATGTTTTCACAATGGCTTTCTCTGTGTTGTATGTGGAGCTAAGCATCCTGCTTGTCTTCTCCAGGCAGTCAAAAGCCAGCTCAGTGGGGCTGAGACCTGGGGACGGACATCAACCACGTGAGGTGAGGAAAGGAAGTTTATATTTAACAAAAAGTAACAGACTGTTCTGGTCTGTACTGAATAGAACAGTGTCCCTTCCTTTAGAAAAACTTCAAGAATATTAGCATCCCTATTAAGCTTTTCCTAGAATCATTTGTTATTTATATAATTATATTGGTAGCTTTTATTCAATTACTTAATTTCTGTCTATGACAACTGCACTACAGTGTTTTTTGTGGTCTTGCTAGGAGTCTTGTAAACAAGGCCAATAAATAATAAATAAACTCAAACAGACATCAAGAGATATATTAGATGGCTTGGTTTACATAAATATTTGAGGTAGATTTTATACCAATATAGTGTTTCTGTAAAAATACATTTACAGTACAGGAGCCAGTGGTAATAGCATTGTAGTTACTATGTAATTACACCAATATTCATGCCTTGTCTAAAGTGGTCTAAAGTGGAACCAAAATGTGATACAGAATCTCATGGGTGTAGCACACACACTATTTCGATAGAGATCATAACTTTGAATTGAAAACAAAATAATGTATGATAAATACAATGGCAAGCAAAAACAATGTTTAATTTTCTTTATCAGAATGTACGTTTGAAATCCAAACACTTTCATAGAAAAACTACTCAGTTAATAGTGTTTTAAAAGTCGTGATTAAGCCATTTCTTTTTTTAGAAAAAAGGAATAAGCGGCATCCAAATTATAGAAAGTCGAAACTAGTTTCTAGTGGTTCAGTCACTACAGCTGGTTTTAATAATCCCAGCAAAACAATCACACAAAAACTATACCAGCATATTTACTGCAGTTCTACACAGCTTTTCCTAAATGGGTCCAGTAATTAATATGGATATGATGTGTTCCAGACACACTTTGGATGACAGATTTATATGTCCTGGATCATGGTATTTAATTTAGAAAACCAAAACAACTGCTTGTTTAGAGACCATTGCAGTGGTCTCTTTAGACTGAGGCACCATTTAAGTACAGTACCCCAAGACACTGGTAATAAAGACTGTACACTGCACATCTCCTTCACATGTAGTTGTTTTATAACTAAAATAATGGTCTGTGAGTATTTGCTACTGTTACCTCAGTGGGTCTACTCAATTGATCCAAGTACTGGAACCGTTTAAATCCCTACAAATCACTCTCCCTGGCATTTTAGTGTTTGTTCAGGAAATTATTTTGTGCCCACCTTCAGCAACACTGCATGCTTTAGTGTAGAGATCCAGGATCTTTTTCCTTCGACTCTGAATCTAAAAAAAAAAAAAAAAAAAAAAGTTTTGGTTTTACTTCTATTTAACAAAACTAGAACCAAACTTTCAATATTCTTCTTTCAAAAAGTTAGCAAGTGTTTGAAGATATGTCCCAGAGATTCATACAGACACTGCAAACATGCGTAGTGAATTACATGCAAGAAAAATAAATAAGAAAATTGCTTATCAGTTCTGTGAACGTTGCCTTTCTGTGTCTGTTCTGATGATCACTGGTGTTTTGTTTTGGCAAAGCAGTGGGTGAGACCAGGTCTGAAAAATCACCCAGTCGACAAAGTCAACCATTCTGAAAAGGAATGTTCTTTGCTTGTTCTTTGTAGTCTGTTGATCAGGCTGTGTGGTTGAAATGGTAAGAATAAATTGACAAAAGGACCAGTGGGTGCCCTTGCCAGCCCATTGGGATTCAGAATGTGCACTACTGGTGGTGTGTGGGTTTCATTAAATAAACAGAGCCGCAGTATGGCATGCAGTGTTTCCTTGTTCTAAGGTGAAATCTGATCACATTTCCCTGAGGACCAGCTTGTGTATGTATCAAACAGTTACACAAATGTTTCTCATTTTTGCTAATGCAAGAATATGCTGGGGGTCACTGTTTGATTTATTGGGAAACAAAACAGGTCATAAACTGTCCATGTATTTTTTGACTGAATCTAAACCCAACTGGTGTGATACAGTCTACCCCACCTAAGTGTATAACCTGTAGGGGTGTGCTGTTACTCATTACTTATACTCGGAATTGCTTTTAATAAGTATTTATTGACAGGTATTCAATAAGTTAATTTACTAGTGTGCTGTTTTGAAAACAAGAAAGGCTGTGCTTCGCTTACGTTTACAACCGAGTACCAATCAATGGCAATCGATAATGATTTCTGTAGGATAAAATTACATGTAGATATATGAAGACAATGAATGAATTGTTTTCAAAATGAATACGGCAAATTGTCTGCAATGTACATATGCCATTTAAGTAACAATTATTTCCATTTAATACCTGAGACTAAAAAGGGGTATTTTGTGAATGTAAAATAACTAATTGTCTGCCTGAATTAAGTGAACCCTAAAAGAAAGAGTAAATACTTAGGACTGTAGCATAATGTATTTTGTTACCACTACAGTAAGATTTTATAAGAAGAATTGGGATCACCAACCCACTTAAGTGTATACTCTGTTTAAGTGTATGAATATTTAGGAAAAATAAGTTATGCACTGAACTTGTTACTATTGTTTATCTGTAGTTACCATGGAAACCTTTTCTCAATACATACACAATTAGACAAGCAAGCTAGGGCCAGACCCACTTCAGGCTGCAGGGCCCAGTTCTGTTACCACTCGCTTTGGGACCTCAAGACAGCTTTGTAGTTATGCAGCATCCACACTGTATCATTCTTAATGATAAGGCTTATTGCTTTAATAACAGAGGACAGCTAGCAAATGACAGTATTAAATAATAAGGTTTATTGTGTTGCCAGGAATTATTTTGAACTTGGCAGGTAGAGGCACCAAATCGAAAGGCAACTCTAATTCAGGGACTACCACCACTGGTGTCACAGATGGTGCTGGAGCACATGCTTGTGAGGCTATTGCAGTAACTGCTTGAACACTTTTTCACTTCCGGATTGCATCGTCAAGACAACAATAAAACAGCAGAATGCAGCCTTTTCAACGGGACACACAGCACCTCTTGATTGATGGCATCTATTATATCAGTTAGCGATGTGCTGCCACAGTTTAAATTGACACATTGACTTTACACACACCCTGTACTTCAACCACTGCTGTTTTGAACCTTACCCCAGTGGACTTATTGTTTGTGGATGAGGACTTATCACGAGTTAAATGAACTAGTGACAGCAAGCATAAATCTGTGGCCCCTTGCTTCTCCAAGGCAGCCTCCTCGTCACTATCTATACTTCTGCTGAGAAGCTGCTCGTTTTCTGATGAGGCATCGTTTTCACTGAAAGAAAGGAAGAAATGTTAGCTCAGTGTGACAGAATGTGCCATTATTTCTATATTCTCCAAAATATCTAAGCTTGACTCTTGTGACATAGTGTAGCCCTCCAAGAAACCTACAGTCAAGAACGGCTTCATGACCTGATGGTGTCGTTACTGTCCAAGCAACGATGCCATACACTGTGAAGCCATTCACTGAACGTCATTCAGTACATTTTTATGTTAATGGTAAAACATATGTATTGTTATTAGTGGACGTTAACTCAACGTAAGTTAGTTCAAAAAAAGTATTCAATTTGCAAGTAACAGTACATTGGCAGCAGGGTGTCAAGTACAATGCTTATGGACATCACTCAAAAAAAATAAATCAATAGCCCCTCATTTAAAGTTTATTATAAAATGGTTTGGATAAGTTAAGTGCTGTGTTTGGCTGACTAGCTTACCTGATCTATTAATATTACTACGCCTTAATAGTAAAAATTATCTAAACAGTGTTTCTGTAGGTAAAAATGTCAACATACAACTGAAACAGCATTTAAATCACTCAACAATCTGTTTTTTTTTTCTTCATCTTTGTCACTAAGAATTACAGAAAAATTGGCAAATATACCGCGGTATTTATTGAGTCAGAGAACAGAAGCAAGAAAACTCAGAGGCAAGCAGTAGCAGTAACCCTATTCAAAAGCCATCTGAGAAATCACCATGCAAGTCTCACTCACTCACATTTATAATGTGATATTTAGTTTAATAAGTCGATGCCGCTGCTGCACATATGTAAATATATATATATATATATATATATATATATATATATATATATATATATATATATATATATTACATATATATGCAGCAGCTGCATCTACTTATTAAACTAAATATCACATTATAAAACTGACTAGCAAGTATGCAATGTTACAGATACATCTTACCACTACCCTCTGATTTCAGAAACATATTTAAAACAAAATTAAAATCTCTCCTGCTCTCTGCTGACACAACCGTTGGGCTTTTAAGCAAGGTCGAGTTCAGCATAGAATTTTATTGTGCTCGCCGCGGATGGGAAGGACTGCAGCACTGCGCAAACTGACACTGAAGTCATTTAGTCCACATAATGCTGGTTTACAATCTAAGGAAATGATGCCAGTTACTGGCCATTGGTGTGAAAACAGCCTCAGAAATTAATGATGAGCTCCTTTTGAAGACTGCAAAGCCTGAATAGGATCATTTCTTACAAAAAACAAAACAAAAAACAAAAACACTCGGAAACCCCTCCCTCAAGTGTCAGTGCAGTTCAGTGTTTGGCTGTTCCATGAATCCGTCCTCAGAAGTGGGAAATCAGTCTGCTTTCTATTACCAATTGTCATTTCATCTAAAAAATGTTACTATAAATTGCAATGTTCAATGTCATGTTTATGGCAAATGAAAAAGTACAAAATATATGTTACAATCAAACAGTCTTCAGGGACTATTTTTTCTCAGTGGAAGAATAAATAATATATTTCTTATTTTTTTCCTTAAAAAAGCTAGTTTGTGTAATTATTAAAAAAAAAAAAAGGTGGCCATTTTATTAGCGAAATAACCCACTCCAGGGTGTGCGGTAAGACAATTATTACCGCACAGCCTACGTGTGTGAAGGCTCTCAGTCTGTGGCCTCGTGCCTCACAACGCACCCAGGGCATGCGGTATGAATTGTCTTACCGCACACCCTGCTGTGGTTATTTCTTACTTATTCCACACCACGATTTAGAATGCACTCGGAAATCGTTTCCACATCACAATTCCTTGTTATTTTATCCCTGATCTGTTCCTCTGAAAAACCTCTCCTTTCTACAGATTCAATCAGCTCAGGTTACTTCCTTCGTCAATGTTTTCAATGATAGTGCCTTTGTTGACACACACTGTGAAAGAGGTGTACAAAGTGTCATTGTCTCCCAACAAACTGGCTCTTCCCAAGTAACTTGGCAGCAGGCTCTATGAATTACCAATCTCTCTGGCATGCAAAATGGAGTGACAGTGTACATCTGAACAGCATGGTCTAGTGGTAAAAGAATGATTCACTGTCACTTCACTATAGTTTTTTAATCCAAGTTTGAACTGTGTAGTGTTTTTTTGTTTGACCACACACTGATACACATAAGAAACCCCTCTTTGTTAGTGCAGTTTGGGTCACAGGGATGTAATGCAGATCCCTGCCTTTCTGCAGCCATACAAGAAAGGGTTAAGGGGGGTTAAGGGGGAAAACTGTCATCTTCTAAGGTTTGCTGTTTCAACTAGTGGTATGGCTAAGGTGTCCACACATTATTAATCACTGTTGTTTTATCTGTCGAAATGAACAACTTCACTAAAAACCAATGGGCAAATATTCACTACTGCTTAATGACAGGAACAGCATTTCATTTAGGGTTAGTGTTGATCTTAAATGCGTTCAAGCCTGCCTGTACCCCTACCCCCAAGCAGGAACATTACCCTGCTAACTTCCCCTATTCAAAAGAGATATAAAAACAATAGTAACTGGCTGGTTCTCTCTTTCCTTTTTTAATGAATAGAACTTAATTAATAGAGAACAAAAACAAACCAAGCTAACAACTAGCTAGCTTAAACAGAAATGTATCTATTTATTTATTTATTTATTTTTTGCAATCTCCACAAACTGCGGGGTCTGGTGCATTCACAGCGCTGATAATGTTACATATACAGTAGCTAGATATTACTACAGAAAAGACAATGGGTCAAACCAATGTTTGTGTAGGGTGCGTGTATGTTTTTTTTTTTTTTTTTTATCAATGTTGGCCTTCTGGAGTCATCTGAATGCCTTCCACCTTTTATTTCATTTTAAACTGTTTAAATGCCAAACCATAACAAAACATAATAGTGCATATACACAGAGCAAAAAAAGTGGACAGGCAAAAAACATAGCTGTCCTTCCCACCAAATGTTATATGTTGTCTGTATATTCTGCCTGCACGATATTTCTTCTTTTTCTGTTGCTCTGCTAGCATTTGCAAATATAGCTGTCTGAAAGCCATGTTCACTCTTTAACTAGAAACAGAGATTGTTCTGAAACACTTCCTGCAAAATAATTAAGAGGAGTGGAACCAGCCTTAAGTGATTTCCGTGCAACACAGAGATTTCAATTTCAATTTAGCTTGTGGTGGTGAACTTGCAGGATTATTCATGACACCTCCCCCAAATTTGAGGGAAAAGCACTTGCGAGAGAACAACTCGCAAACCCATTTTTTCCCCAATTTTTTTCCATCTATTCACTCACTCAAAAGTACAACTTTTTTCGCAAAAAGGATTTCTACTCTGTATAATCTCTACAACTCCCCCGGCAACACCCTCAAGGCATTTGAATATTTGGCCCCAAGTCTCCAGGGTACATTTCTAAAGAACTACCTCATCAGTAAAAAGTCACTTCATTTTCCAGCTGGAATCCTAACTTGAACTTGTTTTTTCCACCCAGTGCCCATGTAAAGGGAGGTGGTAAGGCATTAATAAAAGTTCTCCTCACTCAAGATTAACAGCTCTTGAAACCCAAATGCTATAACTTGTATTGTGGTAACTTTAATTATCTGTAGATCTAAAGCAAAATTGCAGGAGATAAAATCACCAATTTGAGGCCCCAATTCAAGTTTCAACATACTTGACTTGTAGGACTTGCAGTATTTATAATATGTTTGTGCCCTACAGAAAAAAAGGCTTGAATCATGGGGGGATTTGTGTTTTGGCTCGTTTCTAGAACAACAACAAAAAGAGTGGCTTGGTGCATTTATGAGATATATTTTGTCTAGCATTTGGCACATTTCTTTACACGGGTAGATTGCTGCTAAATTGTTTTTAGCCTATGTGTGTCAGTGTTCCAAAGCAGCTTTATTTTAAATCAAGCGATGTGATAAAGAAAATCTTACAACAAATTTCAAGCCAGCTTAACACAGTATATATTGTGTCAATGGGCAAATTGGATCAAAACAAAGCAACGTTTCAGCCGCTGTATTTGACAAAAGTGTCACTTTTTTTCTGAAACAAGAACATTAACTTAAGAATACTCAAGAGCACAAAAAATGAAATATTGTCTAAAATCGCTTCACATTCAAAGTGTTACTGTGTTAACTGTTAATGGCATAATTGACACGTAGTGCCACTTGGTGTATGAATATTGTAAGAGTGCTATTGTCATTAAAGAACATTAAGGTTTTCTTAATGGTTTGGTCATTTTCACACAAAGGGTCAGGGTGAACAGAACAGAATTAATGGTGTTGTATCCTTATATCGTCTCATACATTATAAGCAGTTGTATTTGGTGCTGGGTACTAGAAATAAGTAGAGACATAACAAACTACCTTGTATGATTTATAAACAAAAAGCCCAAAAATGAATTGAAAACTGAGAAGAGTAAGTGAAGGAGCAGCATCAGACCCACCTTTTGACAGTCAGAAACCTCCTAAAACCAAAGTCAATTTGTCAACATTCTCTGTAAAAAAAAAAAAAAAAAAAAAAAAAAAAAATATTTATAATATATATATAGAATATAATATATAATATATATATATATATATAATATATATATATATATATATGTGTATTGAATCTAGTCAATAGATCTGTGTTGAGATCAGTTATAGATCAACTGAACATATCTGAAGCTATCCTATCTATTTCAGCACTTAGAAACATTGCAAAAAGACAATCTTGCTGTGATTAACGAAATGCAGTGTCCTATATGGAAATAAAAAAAAAGTTATTTAAAAATAATGTGAGTGGAGTTATTCATTTTTTTTCAGACTGTACTAGCAGTTCTCCACTTTGAGTGGAATTATTTTACTTAGATCTATATACAGTGTTGAAAGATTTAAGCACTTGAGCTTGTTTCTCATTTTCATAAAACTAACATGGAATTGTTTCCTTTCAAATACAAAGAGTTAATCACTGACTGCAGTAAACCCTTCTCTTCTGCAGTAGACATACAGCAAAGATTGGTTGTCAATAGTAATATTATACAGGCTTATCTTATTGGTAGAACATGATTATTCTAAAGAGATTAAAACCTACATAATAACCCTACATTATCCCTGTCTTTTCCTGTGTTTGTATACTAATCCATTCTTATGACCTATTGCCTGGAATCGCTGCTGTCAGATTAGACAATATCATCTGTTTGCCTTTTTCTCATGAAAAAAAACAAGAAAAAAAAACATACTGCAGTGCCTGTGGCATTCATCTCTCAGAAAAATGACCACACATATCTTAGCCTGATCTGAAGACCTGCCATATTTTCAACAATATTACCACTTGGTTTTGGCCTGCGTTGAATGTTTATCTTTTAGCAATCTAGCTTTGAGTGAAACCACATGTGGAAAACGGTCACCATTTTTTAGCATGGTTTCATAGCAGAGACCTAACCAGTAGCTGTTGTAGTATACTGTATTGAAGGCAAATAAACCGATCACACATGAACACATACAGTATATATCACCACCCACCATGTACGACAGGTTATGTTCTTTTAAGAAGTATATTCTCACTGAACAGAGATATACATTTTAAAAGAACCCGGGAGCCGTAATGCAAGCAGATTCCTGATGTAGGTGACCTAATAACAGTAACTAAAAGGGTTTAAAGACTTTCTGAAGTTCCATCAACAATGAAAGTAATCAAAACCATTCCATTCTTACCTTGAGCTTCCTTCTTCTCTTCCTGCTTGCTGGTCTGTGCTTCAACAGTCTTGACTGAGTGGCTTGAGCAACACGCTGGAGATCAGATTAAAAAAGATATGAACTATTGTATGCTCAGGGATGAGGTTAGTTTTGTCCCGAGTCAGAAAATAAACACATCCTAGACACCTTGGAAATTTGTTAACTTTTTAACCATATATGACAAGGTGCCCGCCCCTGTGTGTATTTTCTGTTATATGTTGCGTGTGGTGTGTTAAATGTTGGTGTATAGTCATTGGTATACAGGATATAAATGGGTCTCTGTAACACAAGTGTTTAAAATGTATATTTGTATTTAGGCACGAGGATTGCACAGCACTTCACGTGCAAGTAAAATGTAATATGTGAGCACGGGGAATTGCACTTTATTAATTCACGTGCAGTTGTACCGCGACTCCAATTGAATGATTGATTAGCAAGCGAGTCTCGGTACAGCTGCATAAAAGCAGTATGTTTTCATATTATCTGGGTTGGGTGTTCGGTGAGCGGAGAACGGGATAGGAGACAGAGGTAATAATTGTAAAAATAAGTAGTTAAATCTGCTCACCGTGTTTTGTCTGTATAGTTCATTTTATTGGTCTTTTTATTTTGGCTACCAGTGCCGTGTCCTGTGTTTTTGTTTGTTACCACCGTTTATTTTCTGTCTGTCTGTTCATTCATTAAATGCTGAGCGAGCTCCACCAAACTCCACCTCTGTCTTTGTTTATTTTCCTGTTTCTGGTCGGACAGCACCCACTCCGGCCATCTTTGTGACACCGTATTAGAAAACCTTTTTTTAAAATGTTTGTTTTTGTTTGTTTTTATTTTAAAGAAAAAACATTGCGTTTAGTGTCTCACAATGAAACACAAATAGATTAACCACAATGCTGCTTTCAAGCTTTACAGTCGTTGCCATTATATTGTCTTCTCAGAATGGACTGGAGGGAGTTGGAAGTATAACTTGTTTCCAACCTTATCCTGTTAAATGTTTGCTCAAAATGTCAGTTATTGAAGAAGCTTACCTTGAGAATTGGGTTTTGTCTTCAGTATGTAGAACATGATGATTAACACAATGGCGATAGCCATAATGAATATTGTTGACATTGCAATTATAAGAGCTGTAGCCAAGTGTCCTTGTCCAGTCAGGTCTGCTGAATGGACAAGATGCATTGTTAACATTGTTGCCTTAGTAGGCTGAACTAAAATATTTGTTGTGCAAAATACATAGATAAGTGTGACAGGTCCATTCTATGAACATGATTTGGCATGTAAACATTATGCAAAATTAAAAGTTGCTGAAACTGCCCAACATTAACAAGGTACTGGTTATACTCAGTTTGACAAGCTCATAATACTGCTAATGGAGGGTACGGTGCCTGTAGAGAGTCTCATTGGCAAAATGGTAACAAATACTCAACAAGTGGATTTTTTTGAAGTTACAGTTAACACTGATATTCATTTAAATATTACAGTCCATTGTACATAAGTTTTAAACAGGGGTTATTAATCCCATTATACCTTGGTTCACTGGAGGACACACTTGCCAAGCCACCCCTGTGTACAAGGCAGCCACTGGATTTACATTAGTCAATAGGAGGAGCCACTGATCTAAATGCTAGTGTTGCAATACCATGGATCTCCCTTACCTTTATGGGCATATGGGAATGAAGTGGTAGTGCTAGACAAGGAGGATCTGCTAGAACTGCTGGAATCGCTGAGCATGGTGCCCATACCTGCCAAGCCAAAGAGACAATGAACAGCCTGGTGGAGGAAACTGTGAACTGTGGACTGCACAAAGGGCTAGAGCTGAAGGAGAGGGTTTAGAAGAACCACATGGCTTGCCTTGATACAGTCATGTTTGACGGTGCATCCAACACTGCCTTTATATTAAAGGCTCTTTGTCTTTTTTATCCCTAAAGATAATCTTCAAAGGCAATCATTTTATGGTTTGTCTAAACATCAATCTCACTGGAAGATGTTGTAAGGCAGATCTCTGTAAATTATTGAATTACCTGCTCAAAATATAGCAAAAGTAGGTTGTAGTTCTTTTTTTCATTTGGTAAAAGAAAACTCAACAGAGATAGTTCTTGGGTAACACATTGGAACAGTAAAGACCGGGAAGAATAAAAAGGAATTTCAGTACTATACATCACTGATGTAGAAAATAGTACTTAAGTCTACTATGACTATGACCACCAAACAAGATGTCAGTGAAGAGAACTGCACCCTGTATACTAGGAACAGGACCATTGGAACTGATTACGAAAGACCCTCCCTCCAAAACATGAGATGGACATGGAATAAACAGAAGATACAGTTCTGCAGAACAATTATCACAAGCTGCGACAAGTTAATAATCCTCTGTACTTCTAATTAATAGACACAAACTACGCAACGTGTTTGTCTACTTCACAGATTAATTAGCAAGCACTAGCTTGCCTACGCCTCAAACAAGTAATTCCCTGTTAATCGCTTAGTTTTTTTTTTCTGTTTGGTATTTTCTTAAGTTGAGTTAAAACATTTCATTAAAAATATGTGACAGTAATTACATTGATATAGTGTTGAATGAGTTTTACATTTTTTACTTCATTAAGCCATCTAGATAATGACAAGAAGATGCAGGGCTAGGAAAACTAAAAGGCTTGGTGTTTGTGCTTGCATTTTAAAACTTGCTGGAATTCCAATCGATAACAGGGACCCATTTTCATTTCTTAATGCCAGCACTAATAAATATGTTGGTTTTTTTGGGGGGGTTTTGTGAGAAATGCACTGGTTTTTAGGTTACAGAAAAGGCAGCGTAAATTAGGTTTCAAAAATCTAATTGTGGTGCTCTTTTTATTTTTAAAATTGCAAGGTCATTGAGGTTAAGTTCACAGTACCTCTGAAAATTGCCAGTCCAAAATGATTCTTTGAGTTCACTTCTTCTATCTGACATATTTTATTAATCCAGTAAATACAATGCAGACATTGCCAAGTCCTAGTCAACCTAAAAATGAGACATTTCTGTGTGATGCCAGTTTTGTTTGGTCTCTGTCTTCAATGATTTTTTTATGCACCCTGGTTTGCATTTGCAGTTCTTTCATTTACAAGGTGCCCCCCCCACCAAGTCTGAAAACAGTTGTCATTATTCACTTACAATTACTGATAAGTGACACTTAAAAGGCAGGATCCCATCTGGTTTCAGTTTCAAACCCCTGCTACTAAAGTGGAAGCTTTTTTTTCCTATGGAAAATATGTCTTGTATGTGTTCTGTAGTCAATAAAGAACTAACCCTCAGCTAAATAACAGAAATAGTTTGTCCTGAAAAATAATGTTTTAATGAAAAGAAATGGAACAGCGGCAGTTTAATGTGGGGTAGTCTAGCTGCTGATGAGACTGAAGAAAGGGGCAGGCTTCTGGAAAACTGAAGTATTCTTGAAGGGGAAACATATTTACATACATTATCCTGTGTGTGATTTTTCATTTAGAATTGTTTTCTAAATATTTAACCATTGTCAAAAATATAGATAGATGTCAGCTGTAGTGTGTATGCAGAAGGGTGTGTAGTGTACAGCATAAGGTTTATTTATTCAATATTGAAATCTATGTAAGTCTTCCATAAATGTTGTCCACATGTTGTCTTGTATACATTACATTAGTAATGCATCATAAAGATGTGACAGCAAAGATTCCAGGGATCCGAGTTTTCCTCAAATAAAGAACAAAATTCTGATAAAAAAAAAAAAAGCGTTATTCCGTGATTAAAATAAATGGCTAAAATGTAGTCCGTCCCCCGTCCCCCATCCCGTCACATTATAACACAAACAGTACTACTGAATAAGACTTAACACAGGAAATATGTATTGGTACACTTTTAAAGTCTAAGGAAGTCACACCAGTGTCATCAACCAATAATATAAACAAACCTACCATTTTACTTTAAACATTACAAATATGTCTGTGCAGTAATAATAAAAAAACAAAAAACAGTATTAATATGAGATATCCGAGTTACTGTAGTCTTTGGCATCTGGATGGCTATTGCCAAACTCACTGACCTGATCGTTTTCGATATCTTTAACAGCTTGTTCAGTAATTAAAACACACGTCTGGATAACTGAAGAAAACTGCAAGCCACTTATCAACATGAATGTGCCTCGTTCAACCGTGACCTCTGTACACCAGAAGCAGTTTTATTAAACAAGTATGTTTACGTAACTTTAATGCAAAATTGCCTGTGTTGATGATTATATATGATAAGTGTATTGCTTTGATTAACAAACACCAAAAAAAGCCTTGCATGTTTTTTGCCCCGCCCCAAGAGCAAAACAAAAAACAGAAAATTTGCGTTATTCCACAGCAAACGGATTCCTAGGATCCCTGAAGATTACCAATATGTTCAAGTTTGGAACATGTTTAATCATCAAAAAGTCTGGACACATCTCTATATACAGTAAAACACACTTACGTTTATCAAAGCATTTTCCCCAGTTTATATTTTAAACATATTTACACAGATGAATTAATAGATTCTCAAGACTCCTCAATATATTGCAAACTGCTATAAGATGAGAGAGTACAGTAGTCTCTGGCTAAGAGAACACCCCTCAGGAAGCAAGTGAAGTGTTCTTTTAGGCAACGTGTTCTCTAAGACAGAGCTGACCACCAGGCACTATATGAATCAATCAGTCAATAAATATGTATTAAAATAACTGTCAAAATAAATTAACCTAGCACCCCTACACACGTTAAAAAATGCAGCAGCAGCAGCAGCTCTAGATTAATTATGAATACACGTACAGGCACATTATTTAAGACATGTACACATTATTTCACAGACGGGTGAAGCAACTGACCAGAACGTGAAACACAAACTGGTTGGCAAATTCTGACCAATTTAGGTTTTTTTCAAGAGCTTGAACAATTTCCAACTTTTTGTAGCAAGAGAAACAGCAGCACGTTTTGCTGTTTGTTTACATGCAATTTTGTAGTGATGAGGTGCACTCGCAGAAATCAAAACGAGGCAATGATATGATGATGGTTCTTGAAAGATTGAATAAACCAATCAGTGTGCCTCAAGACACTCTCGCGATGACAAGTCACTTTTGAAAAGACTGAATAAACCATTTTAATTTAAGTTTGATGATGTTGAGTTTTCAAGTTACAAAAAGTACATATAAGTTGTGAACGAATCGCAATCAGTGCAAATAAGTTCCTGTTCGTTTAGGCGGAGCATTTACAATGGGAAACATCTGTTTCACCACAAGGGTGTTCTCTTAGGTGAAGTGTTCTCTCAGGAGGTGTTCTACACAGAGACTACTGCATTGGTAGAAAACATGCTTGCCATTTTACTGTTAATAGAATTTTTGACATCAGTCAGATGGATTTTACAGCACAAACCCGCAGTGGTTACAGCAGTAAGATGTTGAAAATGTGTGGTCTCGCTACTCAAGTCCTCTTGCCTCTTCTGACATTCAGGGGTAAAGCGTACAAAAGCTTACCACAATACATTTGCACAGTAATTTGCAGTTTTTCTGTGCAATGTATTTACCACAGTTTACCATGATTTGCAATATGTTTAAATATGCAGTGTGTTTAATATATTTACAATGCATACCTATTTACAATGCATACCCATGCTTTACTGTACTGTCACTTTGCTTTGTTACACTTTTCTATGCTTTTACAATGGTAAACGTCTACAACGGAGCATTCACTGTCAGAAGCTTGCACTTACATTCTTTGATGTTTGAGGGTGCCATCAAACAGGAATGGCACACCATCCCATAGATGTTCCTGTGTCTGTTCTCAAGAATATAGTAACTGCAAGAAAAGAAACAAGATAAATTGTAATTGGAGGCTAAATCACAGAACCACTGCCAAGTCAAAGAGCCTAATGCACACAATCACACCATTATCTTAATACCCATATGCTTATGTTGTCCTTGCAGGCATCCAATCCTTAATAGAAACAATTAATCAAGCATCAATTACTCATTAAACTTTTAGATGTCTGATAACTATGCTGTATTGATTAAAAAAGGTATTAAAATGAAAAAAACCTAGGTGCTATAAGATTATGAATTGTAAGGATGGTTGTAAAAACATCATAAACATTTTAATCTAATGGAAGACCTGTTATTTGGGGTAATTTTCCCTCGTCTACAAGAACCTCTTAAGTATTTTTGTTCTCCTGGTGGTTTCTGTGGTGGTGTAGTGGATTGTAAAGAGCCCCTGTCTTGCATAATAGACAGGAAAACAAGACCAGGGCTCGTAGCCAGAGCGATTTGGCAAGCTCTGCTGCTAAACATATTAAACACTCATAACACTTCATGGGCTGTTTCCCAAACAAACGCTACTTTACTCTGGCCTTGGGTCACAAGTCGACACCCAAACAGCCTGCTAGCATGGGCCCAGGCAACAGCCCTACACCTACATTTCCAGGCCCTACATCTGTTTAATTTCTAGCTTGGATTAAAAAGATAATTCTGAGGGTCACTGAGGGGCTCATCCAGTTAAAATGCTGCCGCTAGGAATGCAAGATGAGTCATACAGCTTGGATGGTTCGCGTCCGGGCTTTGCAAAGAGGCCAAACTTTGCTGGGGACTGCGAAGGGGGCGTCACATTGGCTCTGATGCACCCAGAGAGAGGGATGGGAAACCGGCAGGGATTCCTTCTCCTCATCACAAAACAGCGAACCCTACTGGCCAGACACCGAGCACATTCAGAGTACATATAAAGCAGGGTTGAGCTCTGTTCTCCGGGATCGGTAGTCCGCCCACCTCTGCTCTGGATTGCTTGGTGTAAAAGCAATTCTGGCTTTAGGCTTGTGAGATCGGAGTACGCTCACACACCCTCAGAGCATCTGTGCTGTGTGAAGACCTGCTGTGTTGAGGATAAAAAACATAATTGGACATTCCAAATTGTGGTAAAAATACTAATTGGTCACTACAAGTTAAAAAAAAAAAAAAATATTCTTGTTGCAATTCTTTTAATTATAAAAGTGGACAACATTATACTCCCAAAAGCAACCTAATTGTTGGGAGTTTTAAAGTCATTACAGTGTACAGCTCCTCTGATATTTATTCCATATAGGGAACCATATGCATTTACCCTTCTGTGGTAGACCATCATCACATATTTCAGTTTGGGGATTTAGAGAAGCCCAAAATGAACGGAGAATAAGTTATTGCCAAGCCGCAAAGGCAAGTGAAAAGCCAAAGATACATGTAGTACTATAATGACAAACAGAGCATGGGCCGGGTTAGATTTCCAGGGGATGAAAGCAGTTATGTCATTTTTAAGGTGCTGCACTTGTGAAGAAAGCAGCAAACATCAAAGCTATTTTTATAACTGACAGCCAGTATACGGTGCTGCATAGCCAAACCAGTGTCCAATTTAGGGGTGCGTCTGACAAAGGTTGAATATCTAAAATGACAAACTTGATCAATGTTGCTACTTTTAAATGTTGTAATACATATTGAAATGAGTTAGGTAACTAGGCTGAGGGCATCATTTGTTTAGCTTCTGGGTTGTTAATCTCCTAGCACAAGCAACAATCATGTAAAGAAAGTCTGACCTGCAGGAACTGATTTTTTATTCTGAGGTTCTGGCGATAAAAAATTTGAAACGTTATTAGCATGGCTCAAAGTACCCCAGAACCAAGCACCAAGCAGGTTGATCCATGGTAGTGTCTTTTTATGGAATTTTAATACCGGTTAGCACCAAAGAAATAACATTGTTTTCTATCAATTGAGCAGTACCTCAAAAAGTCCAAAATTGGCCAAAAATGTCTCAGTCTCACCTCTTCCTTGTTTTGACCATATCTGTGAAAGGTGTCATGTGCTACCATATGATTGCTGTTAGTTGAAACAGTGGCAAGATTGTGAGTTATTGCTACTTTCTCAAACAGTCTTTTCACAGTAAGTGATGCAGCAATGGGTCATCTAGCATAGTGGTCTTCAGCTCAGGGTTGTTAGAGAGGAAAGCAATCTAACTGGCTGTCACATGCTGCAGCCAAGACGTTGACAAACGGCACAGTCTAATGTGGGACTATGCACTTAATTAGCCAGTTATTCATGTTTTAAAGGCTAACTTTGTTTATGGAGCTTAATAGCTGAAATTGTACATTAACTAACATTACCCTTAGTTTAGAAGATGAAAAGTACATTTAACCTGCAGAATCTGAAAATGTATACAGTACCATGAAAAACTGTTGATTTGATTGTGATTTTATTTCTTCATTATTATATGCTGCCCATTCAGACAAACTCAAACTTATTTAAGAATGTGCACTCTTATTGTTCATGCATAATTTAACTACCTATGTGTTTTAACAAATTGCATGGGTATCCTTATGTTTTTTTTTTTTTCCTTTTGTTATTTGACTAATGTTTATTTGGTCTTTTACATAGTTTTTGCTGAATGCTTTTATAAAGATTTTTGGTCATTCTTGGTTATTTTTGAATATGTCTACGTCTCTGTTTTTATTAGTTTGAAAAATACCCTATGTAAGAGGGAGCAAGGTGCTACCCATACCCTGGTAGACAAGGCCCGCATTCTGCATCACTCTCTGCTGTGCCAGGGGTGAGCACAGTCGCCCGGAAGAACCCATCACAGTCCTTGTGTCTCCTGCAGATCTGGTAGCCACCCTTCGAGAACTTGCCTGGTGGGCAAGGCATGCAGTCATAGCCTTCATCTTTAGTACCATAGCCACAACTCTGGAGGAAAACAGCTGGGGGTTAGCATTAGTGTTTAGTGCAGATTTACTGGGTCCTGTTTTTTACAACACCATTTCCATTACATGCAATGTATATTATTTTAATAGTAACACTTGTCCACACAAATCCTTTGCTTCATTATTTTGTTCACTCTTTTTAATACTTCTCATACAGCTAACTCTAAATGCACATGATTCCTGACAGCGAGGAATAACAGTTTCTTTTAAAATATCAAATGGAAGCTTAGGCCAGTTTTGTGAAATTGTGGCTAATCAGAACATCAAAATAGACCACAGAAAATGTGCACATACAGGGAAACAGTACTGATCAAATAAAACTGAGACCAATAAAAGAAAAGCACGTCTGGAAAAGAAAACATTTAAAGTGTGGCGTAGTTAGTTTCAAAACTTGTCAATGCTAATGAGTACATCAATTAAATATATCAATATTTTTCACATTTCTTGTTAAATGTCAAGCTGTTATTACTAGACATATTACTTTAATCTCACCTTGAAATGTTTCATAAATAATCCCCAATCTGACCTCTGACCTTGCATCACACTGCCCCCAATCTGACATTCTGGATTTATTACTTGTTTCATTAACTACACCTTGATATTCTAAAAAAATATTTTGAGACAATAAATGGACATGACCCCAAAGAGGTACTCCTCAAAGCCAGCTACACAAGCCTCTGCTTTAGGAGATCCTTGCCTTTATATTGTCTTGAAATCCTTCCATGCACCTTCCATTAACTCTGTCAGTTGAACTTCAATCAAAACATAACAAACCAGGCTTTACTATAAATAGAAAGTAAGTTTCAGTGTTTCTGAAGGGAAGAACATTCACCAGGTGCTGCTCAGAACATTTAAATTGGTTTGAAATACTACAAACAGGTAGTATATTTTTTTTACTTTGTAGGATTTGAAGGCTTTTAAATTCATAAGTAATAAAATGTATATTTCTTCAAACTCTTTATTAAAAAAAAAAAAAGTTTAAAGACAAACTTGATTCGATTTTGATTTTCGATTTTTTTTATTTAATACATATATTTACAAAATGATATGACCTAGAAAATAATCTGAATATAAAATAAGCTAAATACATGTTGTTGAGAGATGTTCCATCCTCACTAACAAAATCTCTGTATCAAACAGAAGTAATTGCATATATATATTGCATATATATATATATATATATTATATATATATATATATATATATATATATATATATATATATATATTGCATGTGGTTTGTCAATACTGCTTATCATTTTTCCTGTTGGATATATTTCTTACATGGTAATATATAGAAAAGTGCTTATTGTGCCAATTAACTTTTTCCTGTGTTAATACTGGTTGGAAAAGGCTTTTTAAGCAGCGGTTGTTGTTTTGACCTGACAACACGCCACTCCCAGGTCTCACGAAATTTCGTGGTTACAGCAAACAATTTCCTGGATAAAATTATAAAAGTGATGAAAGGGCAGGAATAAAAATCACATCTATCTTCAGAGTGTCAAGCACACCTTTTCTTCCATCATTTTAACATACTGAAGCAGTTGATGTTGGGATCAAGTTTGATAACATCAATATAAAATGAATAACATAAATAAAGTTAAACTCAAGACTGGTGAAAGCCTTCTTGATACCCACAATAGATTCAGTTTCTGTGCAGCAGGTATTAGGACTCCACAAGGAGCCATACGTGCATGAATCTCAGAAAGGTCAGGAGTTAATGCTTGCTGCACTGGAGGAGAATGCATAGTGTGGAGGGAGGGTCAATTGGCCAAAGTGAAAATAACATCTGAGAAACTATAGCAAAATGGTGAAGCCTCCACAGGAAGCACTGAAAATACTAATTAAGATAATTATGTTGATAATAAATAATCCAATCCGATGAAAATGTTCTTCTTTGCATTTACAAAGTGTCCTAGATAATATATGGGTTTTATATGTTTACTTGCTATAAAGATAAAGACTTATGGGGCTAATTAATATTAGATCATTCAGCTGTGAGTGTTATATAAAAAAAAAGCCTAATCATTGCAGAGAATATTATAAGATGCAGAAAGCAGTGTTGCTATAATTAGCCACATTTTTTCATTAAGTTACTATTATTGCCTTTAGAAAATAAAGTTAGACAAATCGAAATGGGATACAGTAATAGTGCATTGCAGTGAAGAAACCCTAGCATGACAAAGCACTGGACTTGTACTACTGTACCTGCCCTTGTGCTATCATTTCCCTAAGTACAGAACCACTGCCTTGTCATTGTAGTGTCGCTGTGCTGCAACAAAAGATCATTTGGTGAGGGTGGTGAATGAATGTTCATTTCAATAAGCTTTCCATGTGTCATGAATAGATGTTAATGGCATTGGAATGCAGTGATGTGTTAGTTCATACACGCAGATATACCACTTATCATAATGGGCTGCCCTCTTAATGCGACTGAAATGGAAATTCCTTTTACAGTAACAAACTGCTGAACTGAGCCAGGTGAAATATTTCTTGGCATTGGCGTTACAGTTTCTTGGAGTTGTGGAAAAACAGGAAACCACAGTTTAAATGAAATAAATAAAATAAACAATCTATTCAGTAAATCTGTTTTCCGATTTCTTCTACATCTGGTAAAGTGAGTTGGCCACTGTGGAATAACTGCTGTGGAAAATCAATCACTGTAGAGCAAAACAATACATCTATAAAGGTCTATAAGTCTTGTAATTGTGGGTCAGACTAATTATGTGTGTGTGTGTATATATATATATATATATATATATATATATATATATATATATATATATATATATATATATATATATATAATAAACATGCATTGGTTGGCATTTGTCTTCATTCATGTTAAAGTAATAAATAAATGGCAATAATCCAGTTTAATTCAAGCACAAAATGCAGAATGACTGTATTCAGGATTCATGTAACAGTAATAGCTTGGCACAACATCCAATGCCTTGGCATTCACAATTGAGCAGTTGCCATCCCTGCTATGAATAACAACTTGCTCACCATGTATGGTTCTTCCCCAGCCTGGCACTGGGGGCACATTTGGCAGCCCCCCGTGGTTTGGTTGTAGTACTCATTCTCACCACAGCTGGAATACTCGGCTCTCACAACTGGAATGATGGACACCTAGAGGAGAGATGTTGACAGATAAGAGACTGAAAATAACATTTACAAGCTTCTTTAATGTTTTGCTAGAAACACAAGAGATAAGTACGGGCACATGCAGATTTTTTCATATATCTTTTCTTTTAAGCACTATGTACTATGCAAGCCTCCCACTAAAAACTAAATAAAACAGCAATGACAAGAATTCGTTTCTAGAATCAAATTTAGAGAGTACTGACATTATGTGAACCCAGAACCTGCACTTTTTAATATGTACAGGACTAGCATAAAACCACTTGGTATATCCACACATGCTGTGGCTTGACTAGCTGACAGAGTGCTTTTGTGGCACTGAACAATGTTTTATTTTCTGTCAAGTGATGCAATGCTGAATGAACAAGCTGAGGTCACACAATTTTATAGCACAGTGATGTAGTCCTAAATCCAAAAGTACTGGAATGCCAACAAAATATAGATTTCTTAAACAAAAATAACATACATTCCCTTTTTATTTGTTCATTGAGCTTGACGTAACATTTAATATCTAATGCATGCATCTCGCGTGCGAGTTTTAAAGGCCATTTCCCTAGTCAGTGCTGCAGTTTTCCAACCAAATTTGTCTTGTTTTAAAAGCATCTTGTGAGTAAATATTGTCTTTGGTGGTTTAGTTATTTTTATTGTGCATGTACTTTTTCAATTAGGATGTCATCACCAGTGCAGAACTTCAATCACCACAATGCCCTGTATACTATATCACGTCCTCCCCCGGTCTTTTATCTGGAGATCTACTTCCAATAAAATTACAAATCACACAAATGCTCAGTTATTTTTTATTTGTCACCAATTTCAGAATTGTACAATTACAATTGTTTTTCAATTTATTTTTAAAGTATGTATCCGCTGACAGTTTTTGACAGTTTCATTTTACATGACATTCTCAATACATGTTTTTTTTTTCCTGGACCTACCGCATTTGAACTCTTCAGATGAAAAAAAATAAAACAGTGGTTCTGTCACTGTAAATTATGAGGAAAAAAAAAACAAACAAAACAAGAAAAGCAGATAAATAAATACATTGTTTATAACATTACTGTATTTCTTTTTTTGGTTTTTGAGTTTTTAAAAACACAATTTGTCTACTTCTTCATCAGCATTTTTATAAAAAAATAAAAAAATTTGCTTTATTGAACTTTGGTACTGTAGTTTATAATAGAATTTCCTAATGTTCTCTCATTGCATCACAAGGAAGACTGACTGAATTGTACAGTTGTGCAGGAATCAGGAGATGAGTGTGACTTGACTGCAAACGTTTAAAATACGTGCTGGTTATTGAGACGAAGACTTCTATTTGTGTCCCATCAGTAGTGGCACGCAGGGAACCTGGTTCCTAATGCCTATTCAATGGCATGGTACAGAAAGACTATTTAGAAAAGAGATTACTTCATAGGTGTGCATGCATTAAAAGTGTCTGCCAGTTGAAAAAAGTACCGGAACACTGTTGAGGCACTTTCCGGCTTGAGTACACCACGGCATACAATGTGGGTTCTCTAACAACTTGCTTGCTAGAACCAAATACCTTCACTGCATCAGATAGACAATTGTCCACAGTGCACATACTTCAAGATGAGAGACTCCATGCCAGCCCTATAGATTAGACACAATAACACTTTTATTCTACATTCTAGGATAACACATTTAACACATAAATCATCTTTGGCCTCTCTTTGGGAACCCCTGCTCATAATTTTTCTGCTGATAATTGAAGAGGCTGACTGTAGACAAAGCCAAAAAACAGGTGGAGGCTGGGGAGGAGGAGGCAAACTCCAGCTCACAGCAGGGAGGTAATGGATCAGGTAAGATCTGAATCCCTTCCCTGACGCTCACTGGACAAGGAATTATGTTGTTAGTGATAAGCTACTGCTGTTTCGATTGACAATTGTCTGGTTATCAACACTTGATAAGCTTGAATTGATTAGCTGATTAAAAGTGAGTTTCCTGTCTGAACCACCGCTGTGCTTCATATTTCAAGAATAGTCTAAATGGTTGTTAATGACATTCAATTTATATGTTTTGTCATTTCTCTTCTGGAGCACTGTCTGTTTTACATTTCTTTAGCCTATGCTTGGCACAGCATATGTTCCCACAACTCCTCCAGATGTTGCGCAGCACTCTACTTTAACTGTATCTTGCATCATGGGAAATAAGTTAGCCGTGAAATAAGTTAGCGTTTGTCTTTGAGCCTTTCTGCGCACGCGCAAATTTTAGGCAAGGTTCTGTGGAGATTTTTCCAAGATTTTACAGATGCCATTTGTATTTTTTTAAGAAACGAAAACAGGTTTTGCAGACAGTATTTTTTGGTTTAAAAATGTGATGTTTTACATCATCTTTATCGAACCAACTTAATGAATTAATACAATACAGAAAACACATTTTATTTTATTTTTAAAACATTTTATTTTATTTGTAAAACATTATTTCTCTGTTTAAAAAAATAACATTTGTCGTCTTATTTATCAAAGTGTAAATGTACATTTAAGTTTTTGTAAATTTTATTTAAAGCGCTCGCTGTGTTTGGATGTGCAGTGTGGTTTGTAGCAAAAATAAATATTTTAAAAACATTATTTTGTCAGTATAATTTATGTTTATGCAGAGTTAAAATCACTACTTGAAATATGTTTATTTCCTTTCAAAAATGTTGTCATATCATACTGTGGCGTAAGGAAATATAAGCATTTATTCTGTGTAGGCTCAGGTTTAACTGAGTTATTATTCTAGCTCAAGTTTAACTAAGTTATTATATTCATGGTAAAATGCTCAGTTGTTCTGTATTTTTTTTTAAATAAATGTTATGGGGAAGTGGATACAAACACTTCTTGATACAGCGATTACTGTTTTTGGCGTTTTAAACAAGTCTACTTGTTTATTTAGATTTCCAGAAAGCTTTTGACAAAGTCCCGCACAAAAGATTAATTCTCAAACTGAACGCAGTTGGGATTCAAGGAAACACATGTACATGGATTAGGGAGTGGTTAACATGTAGAAAACAGAAAGAACTGATTAGAGGAAAAACCTCAGAATGGAGTGTGGTAACCAGCGGTGTACCACAGGGATCAGTATTAGGTCCTCTGCTATTCCTAATCTACATTAATGATTTAGATTCTGGTATAGTAAGCAAACTTGTTAAATTTGCAGACGACGCAAAAGTAGGAGGAGTGGCAAACACTGTTGTAGCAGCAAAGGTCATTCAAAATGATCTAGACAAGATTCAGAACTGGGCAGACACATGGCAAATGACATTTAATAGAGAAAAGTATAAGGTACTGCACGCAGGAAATAAAAATGTACATTATAAATATCAAATGGGAGATACTGAAATTGGAGAAGGAATCTATGAGGAGTTTTTGTTGACTCAGAAATGTCTTCATCTAGACAATGTGGGGAAGCTATAAAAAAGGCTAACAAGATGCTCGGATACATTGTGAAAAGTGTTGAATTTAAATCAAGGGAAGTAATGTTAAAACTGTATAATGCACTAGTAAGACCTCATCTTGAATATTGTGTGCAGTTCTGGTCACCTTGCTATAAAAAAGATATTGCTACTCTAGAAAGAGTGCAAAGAAGAGCGACCAGAATTATTCCGGGCTTAAAAGGCATGTCATATGCAGACAGGCTAAAAGAATTGAATCTGTTCAGTCTTGAACAAAGAAGACTACGTGGTGACCTAATTCAAGCATTCAAAATTCTAAAAGGTATTGACAATGTCGACCCAAGGGACTTTTTCAGCCTGAAAAAAGAAACAAGGACCAGGGGTCACAAATGGAGATTAGACAAAGGGGCATTCAGAACAGAAAATAGGAGGCACTTTTTTACATAGAGAATTGTGAGGGTCTGGAATCAACACCCCAGTAATGTTGTTGAAGCTGACACCCTGGGATCCTTCAAGAAGCTGCTTGATGAGATTCTGGGATCAATAAGCTACTAACAACCAAACAAGCAAGATGGGCCGAATGGCCTCCTCTTGTTTGTAAACTTTCTTATGTTCTTATGTTCTAAGAGAAAAATGCATTAGCTGCATCCTTTTGATAATTTTCTTCATGAAAGATGTTTGTGCAGTCTTCCATAGTACCTGCCAATCAAGCAGTTTCTACAATTAACCCTATCGGATTGTCTTGCCCATCATGCTGACTGAGGGAAGGCAGCTTTTTGATAATTAAGTTTTAACTGCAACATGCATAGCGTGTACAAGGAGTCTTCCAAGGTGATAACATTTAAGACAGAATCACTATAGATCCCACTGTGACTTTTGCCTATCCAAACTACTGTATATACTTATCTTGGGAATACATTCTTAACAAAAGAAGAATTAAAATTACACTTCTAATTAGTTATGAAAATTATAATTAGTCGTGCAACTCTGTTAGTATATTCATTTATTATGAGGTAGACATTTTCCATTGCATTAATGCTTTCTTAGTTACCCAACACATGCATTACTGTGGTCTGCAGAACATTTTGAGTTAATAGATGGCTAACCCAATTTAATCCCCAGGCTCAGAGGTGATAATTAAGAGTGCAGTGAAATTAACTCCTGGGAATTCTGCCAAAGGTTTATTCAAGACAGCATCTAAAAAAAGAGACTAATTAAGTGTACATCAAAACCGTTTTGTGCATTATTATCTTATGCTCATTTCGAATAACAATGTATTTAGGGTTTAAATGGGTTTTAGCAGTATGTTACGTTTCTTTTGCATTTTTTTAAATTTGGTGTCGGAGGATGAGTTGCCTAAACGTTTCAGTCTTCAGTGGCAATGCAGTGGCACAACAATGGCAAATCAAGGTTTGGTAAATTAAAAGCACATCACGAACGGTTGTGTAAACAGTGTCCAAATCTATTGCTCAGTTCACCAACAACTCTCTACTTTACATTGAGAACATTTGACAGTACTTAGCAGGAAAGGTGTTCATTTTTTCATCCAAAAGATAGCTTACCAGCAAAAAGGAGAAAAAATGGGACCATTTGTGTTCTCCCTGCTGAATCATTTTTCTTCCTTTCTCCTGTTGGGATATAAGAGGAAGTGAATACACCAATTAAAGCCTCTTCTTGTTCTATAGTACAGAAAAGCAAGTACTAACACATTCCTTCATTATTTCTCACAGACCTACTTCTGAAATCAACAGCAGAAACCCTGTATCTGGAAAAGATTGTGATTGCCCGCCAGGAGAATGACATACTGTGTACAATTCACCTTTAAAGGCTTTGATACATTATGTTCTTTAAATTCTAGAATGATTACTTTACTAGAAAGGAATGAACTGACATCCACCCATTAACTAATGGACAAGTGAATGGTTTTTCAATCAAATATGAATTCAGTCAAACAACACATAGTTACAATGTCTAACAATGAACTGAATTGAACATTAACAAGGAATCTTCAAGGAACTTCTGTGCAATAGAATGTGTAGTAGGTCATTATCAACCATTGCTACTGGTAGCCAGTGCTGTAGGTAGATGTGTATACTTTCAGTTACAATTCTGAAATCTACTTGTAAGACACCACCCTCACTTCAGGCATAATTATAATTTGAAAGCTTATTTAAGATAAAATATTGTATGTTTCCATATGGCTCAGCTAAGAGGGTTGTAAATAGCCAACTGAATGACGGATACTGAACTTCTACTCTATTGGTCCATACAAATGGGATGACAATTCTTGAAAATGGTCCATAGAATGGGTGGATAACAATCACACTGAGGGCAGCAACTTTCCAAAATACATATCGGAAGCAGTAGCAAAGGGAATCTTCTGAAAGGAATACAACACAGACAGAATACACAACTATCACAAAAATATCAAGAGCATTAAATGATGTTTCTTGTTCTTATTGTACTGTTAACACATTGTTATTCCTTTCAGAAAAATTATATTTGCCTTGCATTCAGTTTTGTCAGCTAGTGTTTCACATTAGTGTTATACTGGAAAGAACTATCCTTTAGTAAGCCACCTTTCTTAATGTTCCACTTTTCACATATATGCCAACAACCCCTATATGGTCGGGACAGTCCTGATTTCATAGCAAATGTCCCGCGTCCTGATGCATAGGAAGAAAGTCCTGATATTTACCCATTGAAAAAAATAATCATTTATTCTGCACAGTAGTTAGTGAAAATCACACGCTGTGCTCTTCGTGCGGCTGACACATCTGCTGATCAGAAACTTATACAAAAGTAAGAACACTTCTTTATGTCTATTTTTACTGTCATAACGGTCGTGTCCTGTTGAGGTGGGGGTGGTGGATACGTCTATACGTCTATTATATGATAATGAGTGTTTTTTGACCCCTCCCATGTGTATGATGTGTATGACCAGTTTCCAAATGTTGGCAAGTATGATGTATGTTAACACTACAATTATAGTTAAGCTCCAGTTTCGGGGATATAAAATATTATCTCTCCTTTATTTCACCGGGAGTCACTTACAATGTAAAAATAAAACCAAACAAATGATGCTTTACTTATTTTAACTGCTTCATCTCAACTTGTTTAAACAAGTGATTGAACACAGTGCTGAACCGTGCAGTCTGCAAAACTTGTCAAGCACAAATACGGAAATGAAAAGATCACCTGGTTCGCTTTGAGGAGGTACAATATTAATTATGTTTTATTGAAAACAAGTTGCTTGACAGTAGCTAAAATGCTGAAATGTTGAATTTGGCAATACGTATTGTATCCTCCATTACACCTACAGGATACTAGCTTTTATTGGCAAGTGTTCAGGACTATAATAATAGTGTTCACATTTGTTTGTTTCGCACATAAATAATATTGTCTTCTAGGCAAGAGTGAGTTGTATAAAGCAGCTTGTTAAACTTGACACAAAAAATACCAGTGTAAATCCTGTCATAGAATAAGACAATGAAAATTCAACTTAAACCACATGGCAAAGTTAAAAGATAATACTGCATTAAATACATAACTGTTAAACAATTACACTATGCTAGGCATATATACATATACTCCGTATGCTTGATTATGGAAAGTTAAAAGGCTCATGTTGGGAGTGTTGCAGTTTTAGTGGGAAATCTCAAGGCTACATGCAGAAAAAGATTTGAGTTTGAATTGGGTAGTACTTTGTGAAGGTCATGAACACAGTGAACCAGTGGCAACTAGTGGCCAGATAAAATGGGGAAGATAAAAAAGGCAGAGGGCTTGGGGTGCCCTTAAGTCCCCAAGCAGCAGGAGCATCGAATTATTGTAGTCTGACCGACAAGGCTTTTCATATCTTCTTAATGTTTTACCCAAGTTTGGCTGTTAAACGCATTTTCTCCACTAGCCAACAGAAAAAAATAGCTCATCATAGTTTATTCTAATAAACGTAACTGTTACACACTGCCAGCGTATGTTTAAAAATGCATTTAGATCTCAAGGCCATGCCACTAACATACGTTGCATAAAATAGTTTCTAAACAAAGTTACTAAGGCAGGAAGGAGAAAGGAAGACAAAAACCAAGCATATCCTATCGACTTAATTTGTTAAACTTAAGCAAATGACCAACAAAAGAATGATATATCATTCTGTACCAGTGGTGGCTGGTGACTTATAACTCAGAAGAGGCACAGCTACAAACAATTGTTTATTCAATAAATCATGCAAAAAAGAGCCATCTACTCTCTCATACCAACCACTTTGAAATGACTTGTTCTAGTTAGACGTTTACATATATAGTGATATAGTGAAGTGAAGAAGAAATACAGATGTTACCTATTAATGTGCTTTGTCTCACGCCATGCTGGGGAAATAAGACCACATTTGGTCAAGGAAATTACCTAAGCTAGCTGTATATCTGTGCTGTACAAAGTAATTTCTTTGCTCAGCTCAGAAACATCTACAATGATGCCAACTGAGAAACTAACATCTCTGTGCCATATCAGCCCAGAAAAAAACACAGATCTCTGATGTCATGAAAGCTCAGCTCAGAAACTAACATCTCTTTAGGGGTTTCCACTGTGATTTAAACCAACTTAATGAGTTAATAACAAAGACTGCAGACCTCTTAAAAATGGTTTGTAGATTTTGGTTTTACAGTTTGAAATGTATCATGCTGACTAGCTATTCCAGCAACCGCTGAAAAAGCTGAATCTCTGAAGTAAACATTTTAAAAGTGGATGAAAATGCCATTGTTGCTGTTAGTAAGCATGACAAGCAATGATCTAAGCAACACTAGAGAATAATAAAAAACACATATAATATTAAACTATTCTCAGTAGACTATTTCAACATATTGTTGAAGTAAAGTTGTGAACTACTTAATGGACCCACAATATCCTGCTTTGCATGTTATTCACTCATAACTGAGATTTTTCAATTTGACACTTTAAAATTAAAATATTTAGTCATATATAGCAGTTAACTTATTTAAGAAAATGCATAGTGTTTAAATCACTGGAACTAGTATGTTTTACTGAAAAAAAGCCATTAGATGAACGACTAATATGCTTGCAATCTTTGCACATAAAACTCTAGGCCAGTACAATACAGTGTGTTTAATGCATCCTCCTGCTTTTGGCAGATGATCATTCAGTTCTGCAAAGCTGCCTCTGTAACATACTGTACTGCTGAAGCTATTTTTTCAGCCCCAGAGAAGTCTTGGATAGTCTGATGTTTGTCTGAAGAACTATAAAAGTGCAGCAGTAATTAGGCAGCCTATACCGCCATGGGTGGCTGGGATTGGAAGGAGTTCTAATGTTAGAAGGGTGTGTGGTTCACATCAAACAGGCAGCTGTCAGTCAGGAAGCAATTCCAAAAGACTGCAGGAACTCCAATAACTCATGAAATCATGAACAACTGTGGGTATTTCCATTTCCAGTTACAGAAAAACACTTTCTCCTGGAAATATATCGTTAGGGTCTGAATTTATTAGACTTGTATTCCAGTGCAAAGTTTGTACCATTTTGTTGCCAATTAAAAATAAAATAAAAACAACAAAAAATACAACTTTTAAGTAAAGGCGTGCTAAGAAATAGTTTAAAACCCCTCGCTATATAATAACATTATAACTGGTCCATTTTTTACTGTGACAATCTATTGTTTCTTTGCTTTTTGTTACAATACATTAATTAAGGATATGCACATATTTAAAATACAATGCTACTGATAAAACTGGTACATCCCAGTACCTTTTCTAAAGGATTAGGCACCAGGAAACAGCAGCAACTGTTCATAAGTAGTGGTAAGGATCACTGTTCCATATAGACTCCCAGGCGGCAAATTGAGCCGGGTCCTGAGCAACACTGCCCAGTGGAAACACAGCTTAAGAGTCTGAGTTGAGATTTTTCAGCCTGGGACAGATTATACCAGCTACATAATTACTGCAGTTATTAGGATGCTGCAAAATGTTATGATGTTACGCAACCAGACAATGGCACATATTTTTGATCATTTATTTGCTTTTGACAGTGGAAGTGTGTGACATACAAGATGAAATGTGGATGCATTTTTTACAAAACAGTGTTAGACAACTTTTCTTCAGGGGAAATTACTGCATGCGTACTTACATAATTACATAATTTTTTTTCCAAAAATAATCTGCATAATTCTTGTATTTGCAGAACTACAGTACACATTCATTGATTGTCATATACTGTACATTACTGAGTTTTGTGGCACAAATGCACATCACTGCCAAACTTGTCATAAATTAGACTGCTTACAATTAATTTAATTAAAACCTGATATCATTCACAAAACATTACTATAGTAACATTTTTAAAAGTTCTATGAAACAAACAGAACTCAATTTCAATGATATAATCCTGAAGTACAGGTTTTAGCTGGCCTTTTTTATTAGTTATTACATAGGTTGTTATAAGTAACCATTACCAAAAAACTACAAACAAACAACACATGTTAGTAAGCGGGTTGTTTACAGTTATTTAACTAACTTTAGCTAATAAACTGTTAACCTAAATCTTATACTTTTATTATTACTTTTTTTCTATCACCGATAATTTCTAAAAAAAAAAAAAAAAACTTTAAATCTTAAACAACAAACTTTTAAAAAGATAACTACATAAACAAAGTTTTACAAAGCAGGATACTGAATTTCCTTTAAAAAATGACGATACGCTGTATGAAGGCTAATCTCATAAAAGCAACTGTTACGTCATCTAAGTTTTGATTCTAATTAATTATAGCCCCCAAAACCCTTCAAAAGCAACCTGCCTGCTTTATATAAATAAGATTAATTACATGGTTCCTCCTAAACTGAACCACAACCGGCCCAACAAAAAACGTTTGTCTGAAACCAGCCCAAGGCACTTGGGGGATGGAGGGGGGATTAAACCATTTTGCAGGAAGTGGAGGGACAGCCAAATTACTGTGCCTGAGAGCCTTGCCTTCATTATTAGACTAAGCGAACACACACACACACACCCTGAGACTGAGACTTTCATCGTCTTCCAGTCTTGAGACTCTACACAAAGAGCTGGCTCTTTTGGAATGCGCACCGGTGCGTTTGAAGACAAGATCTATACCTGACACCTTTGTTGGAGCTTGCTGTTGAGGCATGTCTGTCTTAAAAGTCAACCGCAGACTCTGTGCCTCAGGTTATTAATCTTAATAACCACCACATAATTTAAGATAAACACACAGAGTATCATTATCATTAACAAGAAAGAAATATTCATTCCTTGAGGAGAGGATAAAGGAAAAGATTTAGGTACTTCCAAACATAATTCTGGGCTGGGAGGAAGAGTCCAAACTACAATTACAGAACATTCAATAAAACAATTCTTTTGAATTAATTTTGTTTCCTGTAATCCAGTATCTCAGTGGCAAATTGACATTATCTACAAAAAATATGTTCTAAAACCATCCAAACAAAATTACAAAAAACAAGAATACTGTAATGTTTTGGTAAGAAAGGAAGTGTGAAGCAGGAGTTCTTCAAAAGCAGCAATTGCTTTATTTTGCATAAAAGTACAGGATATGCAGGTTGGCAACACTTCTCAGCAAGAGAGGTTACACAGATTACTTCTCCAACCCTAACTAGCACACAGGCTGCCTCTTTTATACCCCACAACCCTTACAACATTGCAACATAGTAGGTTAACCCTGACCAAGCAGTGGTCGCTATCCTTCTCTGGCTCCTGCCAGGTGTCTGTAATGGTCCCCAGGAGCCTTTTCCTGCACTTGCTAGGGGTCAGTGCTGGTGTCCAGTCCAGTCCAGTTTGTACGAATCCAGAGACAACAGTGGATTAGTCAATCAACAGAAATTACAATCAACAGAAAAGAGAATACCATTTTATTATGCAACAATCATTTTAACAATTAGTATTAGTATTTCAAATCTAACACTTAGAATAGGGCTTGCGATTTCACTTCAGCATTTCATATTGTTTGCTAAAAGTAATACAATTATACATTAACACAATGTAAAAAAAAAAAAGTGTTCAGAATTACAAATTGTGACAAAGCTTCTTTATTTACAGAATAACTTTGGACACAGTTCCGAGTTCCTAACGCTGTCTTTGGTGGATAAAGCACTCTTGTCAACTAAGGATGCGTTTAAACAAGACAGACCTGTATGTTTCTTTGTTCCGCGGTGTGCGACCATTTTCCAGTGGGAACATGGCTTCTTTTAACAAACAATAAAAAACTAAAATAAATCCTAGCTCCTGTTTTGGAGCACTAACTAAACTTAACAGGATCCCTAACTTTCAGTCAGACAGCCAATTCGGTTTACTGACTTTAAATATATTATTCACAAATCCCATATTTAATATACTTTGTTTTAATGTACACCACAGTCAGGTCTATACACAGGTCCTTACCTTCACACAGAAAGCTACTGTCTTTGAAACCTATCCTTTTATACCTGCCTAGCTTGTTAAATTATGAACAGGTAATCAGTGCCAGTCAATCAGTGTTGTTTGCTAGCCGAGGCATTCTGGGAGATGTCGTTTTTCATTCCTCATTTAAACAACAAGAATTACATTCACTTTTTTCCACCCATATGTTACATTCCAGGGTAAACATCCCTCTTCTAATTGTTATTTCACATATGTTCTGGGCAGGTTTAGGAAAAACATTACTTTGTAAATCCCCATCAATTACACAGACAATAGATTCAAACTCAGCTTTTACATTTCTTTCCTGGCTTTAACCACTGTTCAAACAAGCTTACAGCCCACTTACGTACTTCTCAAAAACCGATCACTGGCAATGATATTTAGGTCTTCATCTGTTTAAGGATTGACAAACTATCCATAACTTTACTCTTCATCCCCAGTTCACATTTCTTTCTTTTTATTTTTCTAATGCCACTTTCATGTTCTACATCTAAAGCACAGTATTTACAGATTCAACATTTATCATTTTGTATCACGTATATAAATGCTAAAGGAATAATATCCTATGCCAGGTGCACTCCACCAGTGTGATAACAATCTCAATTAATGTCAAGGTCTGTGTTCACTCTGGCTGCTGCAAGACCTTGCAATAACATCCTGACACACAAAGGAGTAGAAGAGCAGAATGCCAAATCCTGTACTTTAGTTAGGTGTGAGCAATACACATAGAATTCAAACGGAAAGCTAAAGAGCTGAGGAAACCACGTGGTGTATATTTCACACGCATATCTGCTGTTAACTATGAATGAGATTGCCTCTTCAAAGGGTACATTTCTGACAGGATTTAGAAAGACCAAAGCAAACAAAAGCTCATTTGGATGGTTTGTAAGTGTTGGGTGTAGCATGAAAACACAAGACATCTCATTGCATGCATGTCACAATAATTAGTTTCCATTGCCTACCTCCCATAGAGTAGTGTAAATGCAGTTTGTGAAGGCTTTTATAAGTCTGCTTTAGATCTAACATGGAGCATGTTAGTATTCCTATGCTGGTAAAAACTGACTACAATAAAGCTTGGGAGTTTGTTATAAAGAACATGTCCCAATATGGGTTGAATGGGTCTTGATTCTGATAGAATAATATGTTAAACATGCACAAATTCATTGTATTTTAAGTGGAAAGCTGAACACAATTGTGTGTAGCTTTGGATTTTCTATAAATAAATTAGGGTTGAAAGAAAAAGTATCTTCCTTGTTTGGCATTACTGTAAATTAAATGTCCAATGTACTAGGATTATACAATTTTTTTAAGTTTACACTTAATTAGAGTGAAACTAATGTATTTAATAATTACTATAACCATATACCTATTTTAATCAAGCAGCTTTTGACATATGTGTTGCAGACATGTCAATACAAATCCAGTGAAGGTATGAGTATCCACAATAAATTACTGCAGTGCCTAAAGCAACTTAAGACTCATATGACATTGAAGTAAAAAGTAAAAATCCATTAAGCTCTTCGATGCTGCTTCAAACATCCTACTTAGGCTTTTCTTCTCAGCAGAAACTGCCCGAGGTCTAGGCCAGGCGAATGTGCTGGAGGTTTTTAAAGCATGCTGCGCTTTCCCTATACCTGGAAATGTGCCTCTCATCTTATCCTCTGATTACTTTAATTACTGCGTCAGAAGAGGCTTTCTTCTTCAAGCTTGCTGGAACATCAAAAAACTCACGTAGAAAAGATCAATGAAGTCTCTGCCACCGTTAATTGTAACTATTGTGTGTTGTTCGGGGAGCAGGAGCAGGGGCTCATCCCTAGTTAATCTATCAATTAACCTCCCTATTGAAGCCCTGGGTCGAACACTTATTCTCTACCTTGCTTTCTGTGTTTGTATTGTCATGCAGCACAGCACTTTTTTTTTTGCTGTCTGTGCTTCCCTATGCATCGCCAGGCTTTCGCTTATATTGTTGCATTTTTATATACTCAATACTATCACGACACTTTGGATTATTATACACACATAGACCGTTGAGCTGAAAACAAGTTCCAGTATATTTATTCAAAGGTCCTTGTCGCTAGTAAGAAAGAGCAACAGTGTAAGTAACAACATTTTATTTATTTCAAAAAAAGAACTCTGCTTCAAATACTCCAGATTACAAGGAATAACACAGAAATGAAGCAGACTTTTTATAACTAGGCCAGGTGTTTTTCATACAGGGGTATCTTAGAAGTGCCCTAAAAATGTGAGCAAGGAATGAAAAAATGAAGCACTGTTGTGGAAGCTGATTTACATGGTTACTTCATGAAATGGCTTGATGAAGTTCTTGCTTAGACCAATAAACAACCAAATGAGCAAGATGGGCCAAATGGACCTTGTCTTGTTTGTAACATTTCTTATGTTCTTAAAAAGTTACTACAACATAACACCTCCATGAATCTATACCATTCAAATCTTTTAAAAAGTAAACCCAGAAAATTGTTGAACTAGACTAGCCTGATTGATTAATGTACACTGTAAAACATTTCTTTTTAAACACATACAGTAACGTGTTGCATTAAGAGATACAAATGTTGTATTTTTTAATTTTAAACACTGTGTTCGTTTTACAATTTTTATAATGTTAGTGTTAGTGTTCCCCACTACAAATAATTAAATAAACTTAGTTGAGCAGGATAAAAAGGATATATATATACACACACACACACACAGACAGTGATCAGGGGTTTAAATAGAGAATAGGTACTAATTGACAGGAAATAGGAAGCCCCCTGCTGCACGCCCCCCTGAACTACGCTAGCTAACCTATATATTATTTAAACTCCTGATCACTTGCACCTTTGCTGTCTAGTGTTTCGTTTTTGTAGCAAACTCTCAGATGCCGTCTTTTCGTGCTTCACCGCTAGTCTACACTTCGTTGCCTTTCACTGGAGGTCAATTCTCTGCGCAGCGCTCCCAAGATGTTGTCAATTTTTTTCCTACCTGCTCTGGTGCTTCTTCTCATCATTCAGCTTCTCCGTTCGGCTGCAGGAGCTCCAGGGTTGGTCTTTCCTGCTCCGTCCAGCTTCCAGCCCAGCAACAGCACCGTCCAAACCGCAGCTTCATTACTCAACTTGTCCGCGTCTTTATTAGACAGACTGGCCCTCCACTAAAACCTCCAAAGCCCCTTCAACAAGACATTGACATTCCCGTCGTCAGCGTTTGCCTTGCCATAGCTCCTCTATTTAAATCCACCACAAAGCTCTGTCAGCTGAATCTTTCTTTACTCTTCATTTACAATCAAGCGCCCCTCCCCCGCTCCCAGAGCCAGCACAATTTACCATTCCATCAGAAGATACTGCCCTGGATTTCTATTATCTATGTTCAACGTTCTAAAGACCTATCCAGCCAGCTCATGCTCCGTTTCAACCTGTGGCGGCTTGTGCTTTCGACTGGTCACAACATGCTCCAACGACACTGCTGTTCTGCAACTTTCCACCGGCACCTCTCAATCCATGGCTACCATGGCAACACCCTCATTGAGTGACTGCGGGGAGTAGTAAGTCTCCATGGTGACCAGGCAGCTTCATTCGGCACTGCGAGCTCCGTGCCTCAGTACTGCAATCTTCTGGCTTGTTGCTGCTGTGCTTTCAAAATCTGCGAGGGCTCGTTCAACTCACCGAATTGTGACATCTAAATACTGCGTTAACATATTCATATACATGACTAACTCTCCTAAAACATGTAACAAAGATATTCAAATCTAAAAGAATACGCAATTGTTGTTCTACACTGACAAAGATTTTAATCACAATAACCAAATATATTCTACCCGGCTTCACTCAAGCCAATAGTTAATTCCAATCACAACTGCTAGATGGCAGTATAACACCACAACTGCTATACAGTCTTTAAGCTGGTTTGCTATCACTGTGAAGCTCGCACGCTCCAGTTTTTCTATACATTCCTGCAGTTTGTTGTCACTCCGAGGGATTCTCAGGAGTCCCCCTCCTCCTCAACCTTTTGTATCAACTGAAGTTCTCCAATTTCAACTCTTCCCCCTTCAAGGACCTGGTCATGAAGCAACCTTATTCAGCTGCTTTTGAGATGCTCAGTATCTACCATCACAGTAACATCCAGCTTCCCTGCATCAGGCATCCATTCCTGTGACTTATTTCAGTTCCCAGATTCGTGTTTCCTCATCTGACGCTGCTCCTCCAATCCGACCAGCTTCATCAAGGCACCTTATTCAACTTTCAAAGTCATCATTTCTTCAACGTGAGCCGCCAGTCAGTCACGGAACCATGTCCTAGGATTATCAACGTTCCAGTTAATGTCCTCCTACCCCCAATAGCAAATAGCAAATATGTTAAATGATTACTTTTCACAAGTTTTTACAAAGGAAGACACTGACAACATGCCCCACATGTCATCCAGTTCCTATCCAGTTTTAAATAACTTTAGCATAACTGAGGCAGAAGTGTTAAAGGGACTAGGAGCTCTTAAAATAAACAAATCCCCTGGGCCGGATGAGATCCTCCCAGTAGTACTCAAAGAAATGAAAGAAGTAATTTACAAACCGCTAACCAAGATCATGCAGCAGTCTCTTGACACAGGGGTGGTACCGACAGACTGGAAAATTGCAAACGTAATACCGATCCACAAAAAGGGAAACAAAACTGAAATGGGAAACTACAGACCAGTAAGCCTGACTTCTATTATATGCAAACTTATGGAAACTATAATAAGAACCAAAATGGAAAATTACCTATATGGTAACAGAGTACTGGGAGACAGTCAACATGGTTTTAGGAAAGGGAGATCGTGTCTAACTAACTTGCTTGATTTTTTTGAGGATGCAACATCGATAATGGATAATTGCAAAGCATATGACATGGTTTATTTAGATTTCCAGAAAGCTTTTGACAAAGTCCCGCACAAAAGATTAATTGTCAAACCGAACGCAGTTGGGATTCAAGGAAACACATGTACATGGATTAGGGAGTGGTTAACATGTAGAAAACAGAAAGTACTGATTAGAGGAAAAACCTCAGAATGGAGTGTGGTAACCAGCGGTGTACCACAGGGATCAGTATTAGGTCCTCTGCTATTCCTAATCTACATTAATGATTTAGATTCTGGTATAGTAAGCAAACTTGTTAAATTTGCAGACGACACAAAAGTAGGAGGAGTGGCAAACACTGTTGCAGCAGCAAAGGTCATTCAAAATGATCTAGACAAGATTCAGAACTGGGCAGACACATGGCAAATGACATTTAATAGAGAAAAGTGTAAGGTACTGCACGCAGGAAATAAAAATGTACATTATAAATATCATATGGGAGATATTGAAATTGGAGAAGGAATCTATGAAAAAGACCTAGGAGTTTTTGTTGACTCAGAAATGTCTTCATCTAGGCAATGTGGGGAAGCTATAAAAAAGGCTAACAAGATGCTTGGATACATTGTGAAAAGTGTTGAATTTAAATCAAGGGAAGTAATGTTAAAACTGTACAATGCACTTGTAAGACCTCATCTTGAATATTGTGTGCAGTTCTGGTCACCTCGCTATAAAAAAGATATTGCTGCTCTAGAAAGAGTGCAAAGAAGAGCGACCAGAATTATTCCGGGCTTAAAAGGCATGTCATATGCAGACAGGCTAAAAGAATTGAATCTGTTCAGTCTTGAACAAAGAAGACTACGTGGCGACCTAATTCAAGCATTCAAAATTCTAAAAGGTATTGACAGTGTCGACCCAAGGGACTTTTTCAGCCTGAAAAAAGAAACAAGGACCAGGGGTCACAAATGGAGTTTAGAAAAAGGGGCATTCAGAACAGAAAATAGGAGACACTTTTTTACACAGAGAATTGTGAGGGTCTGGAATCAACTCCCCAGTAATGTTGTTGAAGCTGACACCCTGGGATCCTTCAAGAAGCTGCTTGATGAGATTTTTCCTGAACTCTGTAGGATTCTGAAAAGTTTTCCCCCTGCCTCACCTTCCTGTCTGTCTATATCAACAAACATTCTCCATTTGCTAATTTCCACTCTTCAGAAAAGCCACTTCTCCCCCTACAAAGATGTACCCATGGGAACCAGCTGCCTCTCGGCCACCTTCTATGCTTACTCCATCACTTGGCTGCATACCTCCAAGATGGTTCAATTCAGCGCAGTCGGTCCGCTAGTATCAAGTCCCCTATCCCCCTTTTCAAGGTATTTCCCCAGCAGGAACCCCCCCACCCCCCCCCAGACCCTCGGTTCATTGATTCCTCTCACTCCTATCATCACTCACCTCCGAGCAGACCTACCTTCTCTCCACCCTCGCCTCCAGAGCAGGCCTACCTTCTTGACTCCACCCTCTCCTCCAGAGCAGGCCTCCCTCCTCTCTTCCACTCTCGCCTCTGAGCAGGCCTCCCTTCTTTCCTCCACCCTGGCCTCCCTCCTCTCCACCATCGCTTCCAGAGCAAGTTTCCCTCCTCTTCTTCACCTTTGCCTCCGAGCAGACCTCCCTCCTTTCCTCTACCCTTGCCTCCAGAGCAGGCCTCCCTACTCTCCACCCTCTCCTCCGAGCAGGCCTCCCTCGACTTCACCCTCTCCTCTGAGCGAGCCTCCCTCCTTGACTCCACCCTCTTCTCCAGAGCAGGCCTCACTCCACCCTCGCCTCCGAGCAGGCCTCCCGCATTTCCTCCGCCCTAGCTTCCAAGCAGGCATCCCTCCTCTCCACACTCACAGCGACTCCACCCTCTCCGATTAGCCCTCCCTCCTCTCCACCATCGCTTCCAGAGCAGGCCTCCCTCCTCTCCACCCTTGCCTCCAGAGCAGGCCTCCTTCCTCTCCAGCCTCGCTTCCAGAGCAGGCCTCCCTCCTCTCCACACTTGCCTCCAGAGCAGGCCTCCCTCCTCTCTACCCTCGCCCCCAGAGCAGGCCTTCCTCCTCGACCCCCTCCTTAGCCAGCCTGATCACGAATATGGAGGAGCTGCTCCTCCTCTACAGTGGATTCCTACATTCATTCATCCTTCTCTGATATAGTTGCTGCTCCTTCTAAAATTGCTAGTATGCCCGGAGTGGGGGCTTCCTGTCTGCCGGGGCCACTAGAGGGTTTCCCCTAATCAGCCTCAAGGGTTTTTCCTCTCCACTGAGCAGCAGGTGTACACATAGTCACATCCTACTAAATCACTAACCATCCTCCTGTTTGTCCTGTTTGTCCTTCTGGTCTTTTGTTTATGTTATGCACTGGCATGTGCTGTCTTTTGTTTGTCTCATGGGAGATTTCGTGAGGAGCCGGGGGTCCATCCTTTCGTGGGCAAATGAGTCTCACTTCTCCGACCTCAGGGCTAGGCATCAGCCTCCTTTTACCTTCAGGGGGGTTCTCACCATGTGAGTCAGAGCAGACCCCCGGCCACACTCTGTCCTTTCGCAGCTCCTGCGCTTATCTTGCCTCACTCAAGGCTCTGTTCCATACTCTGCCTCAATTCGGGACATGGCTACTCCGTGCTCGAGTCCCATACTAACCTCTATGCCTTGTTCTTATTTCAGATCCCAGGCAGCGTGAAGTCTCGGCCAATTGGGGGTCTAACGAGCGCCCCTTTACAGAAGTCTCAGATGCTGGGTACCTCTCCATCTCTATCTTCCGGGACCGTCTTCCTCCCGAGGAGTGGCTCCCTGAGACACAAGCCTCGTATGTGTTTTCGGTTGCTGGGTCCTTTGCCCCTGGGTTGTGTCAGCATTGCCGCCCTCAGTCAGTGACCACTTTCTGTATCCTGTCTTCAGTTGCTGGGTCCTTTGCCCCTGGGTTGTGCTGGCATCACCGCCCTCAGTCAGTGACCACCTTCTATCCTAGCTTCCATGTCCAGCTTCGCTGGTCTGCTACTAGAGTATATACACATATATACACATTTCTGGCGAACTGCATTGAAAAAACGCTGCTAACTCTGTTTCAAGCCAAATGTCTCCATCAAAACAATGCCCCAGTGCACATTAAATAAGAACATTCGGCCCCTCATGCTTGTTTGGTTATTAAAAATCTTGCAAAGAAAGTAATTTAGACAAAAGACTACCACTATACTTGCTATAACAAACTAAGTACTTTTCATTGCTTTCATGCTGAATCTGTAGCTGTCTGCATTGGCGGACTTGTGTTGTCTGACTCGGAATCTCTGCAGGTGAGGCTTCACATTGATCCTGTTAGGGAAACTGATATGCTGGCAGTGAAGTCTGCATTCATTCTGGCCTTTCCATCGCTCATTCATGCAATTCAAAACACAGGATTTTCACAGCTGTCACATTACATGCACATAAAAATATGAATTAACACAAAATCCAAAGAATATAAAAACATTGCTAACATTTGACATGCGGTAGAGTTTTAACCCTTAGTAGTCCATTTATTCAGCGCTTGTCAGGCGCATCAGGTCCAATTTATTTTCATACACGTCGTTTATTTTACCCACGCTGTTTAAAATTATGTATGTGTGTGTGTATGTATATATATATAAATATATATATATATATATATATATATATATATATATATATCATTCTTTTTTTCACAGTAAAACAGGTTTAAAAGGCACGAAATCGCACAAGGACACTCAATACTGCATCTCCAGCCAAGCCCCACCCTTTGTTTGCTACATTTCTCATATACCTCATTATAGACATGCATATTTATAAATCCTCTCCTGATCACTCGTTTTATCACCAAACTCCTCAATAATGCAATCTAAGTCATTATTTTATTACTATAACATCTAAAATAGATGTGCAAATGTCTGTGACATTCTTTGAGCACTGAATGGATATACTGTAGGTATCGATATACCGCGGAACACTAGTCATGACTGCAGGTTCTCTCTCCATTCATTATGGCAGCATGTATTCACAACATCTTCTCGTTCTGACTTCCAATACTTCACTATGCAATTTTTGGTAATAAATTATCTTACAAAATTAGAAATTGTAGAAAAGTCAGGTTCTTCAGCTGTCTGTCCAATGCTTTGTTTACCTCCACCTCTGAGTTGCCCTCCACCTCTCTCTAGATAGTCTCTCTCTGATATCTATTCGGCCAAACAGAATATTTCTAGTATGCCCTGAGTTGGGGCCATTTCTCAGCCGGGACCACCAGAGGTTTTCTTCCACAAAGTGTGTCTGTCTGTGTGTGTGTGTATATATTGGATTCATTTCACAGCTATAGATATTGATTGTCACTAACGTTTCTTTTTTTTTTTTTAATTGGTGGTTCAGATGTGGGGAGCCAGGGGTCCTCTTTTGGGGGCAAGTGATGTTCATTTCCCAAAGTTAGGGCCAGCCAAGCTGGCCTCGATGCCGAGAGGAAGGTTCTATGAGAGCCAGAGGGGACCCCTGGTCAAATCTATCTTACAAATCTCTCTGTCATTCCAGGTTTCCCCCTGGGGGCAGCATACATGCTCCCTGGCCCTGGAGGCCCAATCGGTCACCTCCAAGAGGGCGGCTCTCCCTGGGCCAAGGGGCAACCCTGAAATTTTCTCTAATCTCAGTTTTCTATCACTTGTTCACCTTGGGGGCAGCATACATGCTCCCTAGCCTGGGAGGCCGATAGGTAAAGTAAAGCGCTGTCTCCTACAGCTGTCCTAATAGCTGTTACTTTAGGAGCTGTTTACACCAAAAAGATAGACTAGAAGTTTGTGCTCCACATAAATATTTATTTAATGAGTTATATCGAAATAATATTTACGCAGTTATTGGAAAATAACCCTAAAATCATTCCTTCACACCTAGAGTAACAGGTTTGATTAATCTGTCCACATCAATGTGCTTTGACAAAGCTACTTCAAAACTTGAATTTGAACTGCTTCTGCCCTTTATTTGACACATGCATAGCTTAAAGACAAAGTCTGTGTCAATAGGGTTTAACCCCAAAGGTAAAAAAAAATAAAAAATGCTAAGTCTTCAGCCAATTGAGCTGCCAGGTAAGAGCTACAGGCTGGCTGTGTTGTCAAATAGTGCATTCATCTATTCAAGCCTAATCCTCTGTAATTATCAATCATTCCTGACCGTTTAATTAGATATTTAAATACGCTCCGTATGGTAGGTCTGCGGTGTAATCCGAATACACGGTGTTAATGTTAAGTTACAAGGAAATTTTTTTTTTGTCAAAAATACAACTGACAACACGTCTAATTATATATATATATATATATATATATATATATATATATATATATATATATATTATATATATATATATATATATAATAATGGTTTCGGGGATCAAATACATATATCTGTACATTGTTGTGGAGAAAAATGAAATCCCTTTGAAGCTAATACACAAGAACAACACACTGCTGGGACTTTTACCTCCTCAGTCCCTGGTTGTTACAATCCTATTAGCAAAATGCTAAATAATCAAGTGTGAACATGAATGAAAGGTCTCAACTGAATACTTCTCAGCTTCATCAAACACCAGATTCGGAACAGACCAAAGTTTCCTTTTCAGACAATTCCTCATTACCTCTGATTTCTACTGCAGCACTTCAGAAGAACAGAGTAAAAACAACCAGTAAAAACAGTTACAAAAGTCACCGATGTGCGATTTTGATCAGACTATGTGAAATGGCTATAAGAAACAGCCAAGGACATACTCAAAAACTACTGACGCGTTAGCACAAGGATTACTATTTGAGCATAAAAACACCCTAATGTAGCATGTGCCTGGAAACAAAAAAAAAAAAACAAACAAAAAAAACCAAACACTCCAGAATATTCCAGAATATTCTACTGTATGTCAGTGGGTGCATTAAGTAACTGAGCGACTCGGAGAGAGAATCTTTCTGCTCTCTCGGATCACTGATGAAACCTGCTCTGCAGCGCTCTGAGCTGCTCAAAAGGAGTGGAACTTTTTTTTTCAGGAATTAACAGAACAGACCAATTACACAGTACACCTCTGCGGAAGGTCTTCATAAAAAAAAAAGTGCAACTACGGTATCAATAAAATGCAACCCTGTGATCTATGACTGCTCAATCACGGATAAGCAGGTAATGTGATGGTACACACGGTCTGTCTTTTGTACCTCACTAATGAGATAGTAAAGTTGCACACAATTGCATTTTGAAAGCATTTTAATTCTCTTTGTATTCATACGATTTCTGACACACTGATTTTTACTTGAAAAAAAAACAAAACATGCTTTTACTGTGTTTTACCACGGTTCAGCATGGTTTTCATATTTCTCTGTGATTTACCTTATGCTTTAATAGTAATATACTTTTCTAAGCTTTTCCTTTCAAACAGTACAGTACATTTTTATAAGGGACATGCTATTAACTGATTTCTGCTAATAATAATAATAATAATAATAATAATAATAATAATAATAATAATAATAATAATAACAACAATAATAATAAAAACCACAGTTATTGCCTGACTCATGAGAAGAAAATGTTGTTTATTTACTGTTTTAATCTGTGAATGTTGTACAATAGAGAAAGTTAAAGCATGATGCAATTGTTTTGGCAAAAATGAATCTGGAGCATTATGCTTTTCCAGCATTGAATGACAGGAACACTGGGAATGAAAAACACTGAATGAACCAGGCTGCATGAAGGGAATACAGGCTTTCTGTTACCATCTGACATCCCTAGGAAGGTGTGACGGTTTGTGTGCAAGAACATTTGGCTGATATCAATATATCCCCTTACAATTTTTTTTTTTAAATCTAGTGTACTTAAAAACAGTATACTATCAATAAACTGTAATTATTCCACATGGTATGCTTTCAATACCTCTACTGCAATACTACTTTTCATATGAATTGACATTTATTGATATATTGATGTCATATATTGTCATTTAATATTTTGTTTTTGTTTTATCAGATGAATACACGTGGACATGTATTTCCCATTTTGCCCTTCTCAGATTTGGTGATTACTATATATAATCGCCCCATTTTCCAAAATACACAATTTTAGAGCAATCAGTGTTATATACCAAGATTTTTACTGAGAAATAGGCTAACTAACATTTTGAGGTACCACTGTGCTTGTGCATTTAATCCAGTGTAAATTCATCTAGTGAAATGCGATTCTATATTTTTAAAAGCCATACTGGGGGATGGGTTTAGCTGTGATACCATAGTGACCATAAAAGACAATCTGTTATTATTATTATTATTATTATTATTATTATTATTATTATTATTATTATTATTATTATTATTATCACTGCACCAGGATGGCGTTGCCAATATATATCTAACTCAAAAATGTACACAAGACCAGATAAAAACGTCTAACTCCCTCCGCAATTTCGCAGCATTGAGATATTAACATGCCACTGTCATGCATACTGTCACATATACTTGATGTCGTTGGCTCCTTTAATAACAGTCTAAAAATGAGTATCTAAAACTTTATGCATAAGAAATACTGAATGCGTTACTTAAAGCTTTGTGAATAGGGCCCAAAATGTAAAAATAAACTAAATTGTGCACGATGACAAGAGAAGTGTGCGGCGCAAATAGCTTTCTCAAATTACCGTGTGTTTGGTACAGTGGGAAACAAAATACTTTACACACTACTGCAGCAGCACAGAGATTAGTACCGCCGCTACATCACATGGACGGCAAGAACGTGCATGTTGCTCGCTGTCTTATAAAGTATAGAATTTTGTTTATAGGTTTGCACGTTGAAGCACATTGCTACAGCGTCTGAAATGTTTAAAACTCTTAAATCAGAGCGGTAGAATTAGTGTTCACTTAACTAGTGCAATATATAATATTGCCTACCTGGTTACTGTAAATAATGTAACAGTAATGTGCCTCTTGACAATGAAATGTTTGACTAATGCTGGCTAGTTTTTACCAGCCATCCCGCTGTTCACTTTTAGAAGAGGGGAGTCACTTAGTGCTGTGTTTCTGAAGGCATTGTTCCATTCTGAAACATGGAGTAGGTTCTTCTGCGAGAACATGTATTTACTGGTGTTTACAAACACTCATTATGAGCCTACATGTTTAAGTTTATAATTCAGAAGAAAAAAAAATACAGCAATTATTGCATTTCAATCACAGTCGATTTGAACGTTAGAAAAGTACCTTACCTGCAACATGAGTTGAGAATATGATTATGGTTAATATTTCCAAATGTTCAGAACCAGTAGCCAGTCTCAAGTAGTTGATGTATTTTCTTCCTTGATTTTAAAGTAGTTGAATTAATTAAAAAAATTGGTAATGCATTCTCTTGTTGGAGATAGTTCTTTAGCAGCAATAACCAAGTTCCGTTCCACACATACACACACTCGCAGAATCTCCTGTCTGTCTTGTTCATTACTTCTTCAGAAGTTAAGGCTCCTCCTAAAATGAAGCTTTCCTCCACAAAATCTACCAACCTGATTCAGGTACCGTTTACAGGAACAAACAGGAATAGTCGAATGTTGCTGTGACTCTAGGGCGACATCTGTTGGCTATTATGTTAAATTGGGAATTATGCTGTTTTTCTAAAAGTATTTTTCGATCATAGGCCACCCACCGCTCCTCAGTTTAAATTTAATTTACATAGCCCCCACTCCCTCCCCAGTTTAAATTTAATTAAACTTTTTTTTTATGTTTCCATATTGTTTTAATTATTCATTTGCAGTACATGCTTTCTGCAAACTCCTTCGCTATGTTTATTTATTTAGTTGTCAATTTGTTGATTTATTTCACGTGTCCAAATTTCAAATAATTCGAATAAGTAAATGTTCTTAAACCCTTTACTAACTTGAAAATCGAATGTTTTGTCAAAAACTGACACCAGTAAAAATGTATTCAAGATTATGTTGTTTTTAATCTTCAGCATTGAATTTAGTAAGATCAATTTACAATAAGCTGTAAAACGTGCTTGAATTAACACAACAACTGCCAAATGACAACTGTGCTATTTTAGTTAAATGAAAATAACTTTAACGGTACCAGCCAAACATGTTATGTCCACAAATACCTTAGCCATATAAAAATAGTGATGCCTATTCACAATGACATTTTTACAAAATGATGGGTTATTATACCTTGAAGTTGAATATCTGTGAACATTGTTTAGGACAAAATATAAAAATCATGAGCATCATTCTACATTAAAAACTGGATTCAATACTTTGGACATATGGATCCACTTTCACATTAGTTCATAAAGAAGAATGTCTGGCACATATTTATTTGATCTATTAGAAATAGGTTTTTCGTATGTGAATGTTGAAATGTCTATGTGAAAAAACAAACAAAAAATGAGCACAGGAAATTAAAACTGATTAACTTTTATTATGTGTGAAAATAAATATAGCAGTTCATTTATTAGTTCCTTTGTCAAGTATTTTCGTGACAGATCACAGGATTCAAAACAGTTTGATAGCTTCCATCCTTATAGACAGCTTCCTGTCTGGAACATTCCTTGGGGTAAACTGGCATTGTTGAGTGAGAGTGTTTTACCCTTCATCTGTACTTCTGAGTTATTTCTGCTGTTGTGCTCTATTAGTTAAATGGATACTTCATACAATCTTCCCTATATTTTATTTCTTACATGTTTAATATTCTCTTAGATGTGCATTGTATGAGTCTGATTATTAGTTCAATACTGATTGTATGATGTGTTACTAGAATCTAACTGGGTCTGTATTTTGTAGCAGATTTTTATTAGTTACATCAAGCCTTTATGTCCAACGAACTAGAGTTCAACCGAGATAAACAATGTACCCACAATACCTCACCACACTATAGTCATGTGCCTCTCTCAAGCAGAGACTGCAAACTGATGAAAATCCACTGGGGGCTTTGTTTGTGGTCTGAGCCAGGTTCTAGCATAGTCCTCCAGTGCTGAAAGTTAAAAACAAGCTTGTGAATTAGCCCACTGTGCCACCTGAAGTTTTCAACAGTATATATTCACAGAGCAGGCAGGTACAGCACTGGCTGTGGTAACGGGAGCTTCCACGTTCTGTCCGTGGTCATTGCTCATAGGAAGAGGTTCTGTCTCATTTTCATTCAAAAGAAGCCCATTTAACAAGTGCCAAGGTGTTTTTGTGATGTGTCTTTTTGAAGGTATCCTGATTTGGGGATTTTCTTTTCTAAAGGTTTTAAAAAGTGGTCTTCACATTTAATAGAGGATGTAATAAAAAATGTCTTCCCCTTCCCACTTGATAACTTCTACACTACATCCCCAGGAAGAATCCTATAATGATAAGGACTGACATATTCTAAGCCTGCAATTACTGTCACTGGCAGGTTTACAAAGCAGACTGCTGTACGATCAATGCCTTTTTGCTGTCAAATAACTGTAAAAAGTTCATGATGTTAGAGCTTATAATGAGAAGGGGTTAACATAAACAACTATTAAGAATTTCAATCTGCTATAACAGTACATACCCCGGTTTCCAGTGGCTCACCCAGTGAAAGCATTGCTACCTCATGTGCTGGGTGAGCTGCGGAATCAAGAGCTGATTGTCCACTTTGAGCTCTGCATTGGCCGTGGAGCTCCTGAGTAGCTTGAGAGGAAAATCATTGCGAGATTGTTCTCCTTATTACGCTATGGCCCTTACTGTCCAAGTCCTAGAGGAGCCCAAGTGAATGTTTTCTGGTCGGGGTCTTGTCTCCAGGGTTTATTAGCTTGGTAATGTCAGTTACTTTGGGTTCGACAAGAACGGAGAACGCTCATTGATCTTTAGTTATCCTGATAAGGTAAGTGGGTTGCAGTGGTATGGTGATATTTGTATTGGGGATTTCCAATTCAATTCAGTTTTGAAAATAGAAAACCACTTGTTCATTATGCAATGCTCCCACTTGCCAATGCAATGCTCCCATATAGCCATTGTTCTCCGCCCACCAAGTTGAACTGTTATAAACTACTTTTTCTTTTTAGATTTAAATGGCGTGGTAAGTCGTATAGAGACCTGTTTGTGCAACCTACTGGATGGAGTTTACTTATTTCTCAATCTTTGTAAGTTAGAAAAAAAAACAGAAAAACAGAAATGTATATTGAATCATTTTAAAACTGAACTGCTGTTTGAGCCAGGTCCTTAACCAATTTTACCTGAACACAGAATTGTCTTGCCATTATCCTTATATCATATTTTAAATGCAACCTAATAACCGCACAAGAAAGCGGGTGGATTATGCAGTGTTAGGATTAATAACTGCATAACTGCCCCGAAGTGTTATATACTAAAATTATATACACTGAACAAAAATCTAAACGCAACATGTCAAATGTTGGTCACATGTTTCATGAGCTGAAATAAAAGATCCCAGAAATTTTCTATACACCCAAAAGCTTATTTCTCTCAAATTTTGTGCACAAATTTGTTTACATCCCTGTTAGTGAGCATTTCTCCTTTGCCAAGATAATCCATCCACCTGACAGGTGTAGCATATCAAGAAGCTGATTAAACAGCATGATCATTACACAGGTGCACCTTGTGCTGGGGACAATAAAAGGCCACTCTAAAATGTGCAGTTTTGTCACACAACACAATGCCACAGATGTCTCAAATTTTGAAGGAGCGTGCAATTGGCATGCTGACTTCAGGAATGCCCACCAGAGCTGTTGCCAGAGAATTGATTGTTCATTTCTTTGCCATAAGCCGCCTCCAACGTAGTTTAAAAAATTTGGCAGTACGTTCAACCGGCCTCACAACCGTAGACCACGTGTAACCACGCCAGCCCAGGACCTCCACATCCGGCTTCTTCACCTGCAGGATCGTCTGAGACCAGCCACTCGGACAGCTGATGAAACTGTGGGTTTGCACAACCGAAGAATTTCTGCACAAACTGTCAGAAATCATATCAGGGAAGCTCATCTGTGTGCTCGTCGTCCTTACCAGCGTCTTGACCTGACTGCAGTTCGTAACTGACTTCAGTGGGCAAATGCTCACCTTCGATGGCCACTGGCATGCTGGAGAAGTGTGCTCTTCACAGATGAATCCTGGTTTCAACTATACCGGGCAGATGGCAGACAGCGTGTTTGGCGTCATGTGGGCGAGCGGTTTGCTGATGTCAATGTTGTGAACAGAGTGCCCCATGGTGGCGGTGGGGTTATGGTATGGGCAGGCATAAGCTACGGACATCGAACACAATTGCATTTTATCGATGGCAATTTGAATACACAGAGATACCGTGACGAGATCCTGAGGCCCATTGTCATGCCATTCATCCGCCACCATCACCTCATGTTTCAGCATGATAATGCACGGCCCCATGACGCAAGGATCTGTACACAATTCCTGGAAGCTGAAAATGTCTCAGTTCTTCCATGACACCAGATACTGACTGATTTTCTGATCCACGGCCCAACCTTTTTTCTTTTAAGGTATCTGTGACCAACAGATGCATATCTGTATTCCCAGTCATGTGAAAACAATAGATTAGGGCCTAATGAATTTATTTCACTTGACTGATTTCCTTATATGAACTGTAACTCAGTAAAATCTTTGAAATTTGCATGTTGCATTTATATTTTTGTTTAGTGTATATAAAAAAACGAAACTGTACAAGGTAGCTGCAGCATAATTAAAATGTAATCCCATGGTTAGTCATGCATTTTGACATATGCCTTTTTATGTTACAATGACTATTAATATTATATTCCCCCATGTTTCCTATATAATAACACACTTCAGAGTTTGTGGTTTTGCTGAGGTATCTTGAATGCAGACTTCATGGGTGGTTGACAGTGTCTGTAAAACTCACTATACATTCAGCCTTGTGTTACCATTTACAGATCAAGGCTATTGAATGATCTGCATGTTAAAAAAAAAAAAAAATCATATGGAACTGATCATTTCAGGGTTGAAGCTGTTCACCCAAGTTGATACTTCCAAGTTCAGATACTAACAACTATTTTGTTTTTTGGGATTAAGAAAGTGTTCAGATTTTGCACTGCAGGCTACTAGTATATGAGAGTAGTTTTTTACATACATGTTTCTAAATGTAGTACCGTGAACCTTAATAGTGCCTCTTTTGAGATGAATAAGCAGCAGGAGTTCATCTTCAGAGGCAGTTGCCATGGAAAGAATCAGCTAGCCTACATAAGCAATATAGAAGTACAGTATTCTACATCTATTTGACTGTAGGCTGCTCAAAACAATTTATTTTTAATTTGCGCTTCAGAGGCAAAGATTTTACTTGAAGATTTATATTACCCTACTATGGAAAGCCAAATTATCATTTTGAGATATCTCAAATTGCATTTTAAAATGTCTTGAAATATTTAACAAAATCTATAAATAAATTTTAGATATATTTAAATGAATATGAGAATATGAGGAGGGGGTGCTGGTGATGGATCGAGATTTTTGCGCATGGCTGATCATTTTTATTGTCCTACGTAGTTGAATAATTAATTTCGAAGGTGTTCAAACCCCTAAAACTACCCCCATAGCCATGCCACAGGCTCAGTCCTTACAAAAACATTAATAATATTCCTTTAGGATCCTATATGATTTCTATAGTGCCCTATAGTATTTCTATAGTGCCCTGTAGTATCTGTAGTAGTTTTGTAGTATTATATAAAGTTTACTATATAATTTTACAGTAGTTTATAATAACACTTTTGTATCCTATAGTACTTTAGAGTAGTCTATAGCACTACTATAGTAATTTATAGTATTATTGGTACCTTTGGTAATTATGTTTTACTTTCATAGTAACATTCTTTTTCTATAGAAAGTTAAAGTGGTAGTCTATAATTTCCTTTATTGGAAAGTTATGTTCATAAGTTTTAATAGTGCTAAATTAAAGATGTGTTGTATTAAAATGAGTATAATGCTACTATTGAAAATATATTGTAACGTTTTGGAGTTCAATGAGTTCATATGAATTTGGAAGTGGCTGTAAACAACCATCTGTGTGTACACATTCTACCTGTTCTACCGGTTCTTTAAAGCTTGTTTAAGAAGTTTTTTTATGTCAATCCTAGCCTTCTGTTAGTGTAGAGTACATCAAAAAGTACTCTTAGTGCTTTACTATGAAAATAAGCATTAGCTGGCATTCACAATCATGATCAAACAAGCAATTTGGTTTGCACAGCAAAAGCAAATGCATTTTGCAAAATTCTGCACTAATTGCACACTAGAATTCTATCTTTTTCTGCTCTTGTATAGTTATTAGTGTAATATACAACGTTGTCATATATGAACCTATCAAAAGACTCAGCATTCTTATTCACAACCCTTTTTTGCAAAAGTTCTTCTAAGGAAAGTTGATCAACTTAGAATCAGTTATATATATATATATATATATATATATTATATATATATATATATATATATATATATATATATATATATATATATATATAACAGATCTGATTGATACCCGGCAGCACTGAGATCCTGAGGTATATCTCGCCAAAGAAGAAAGATTTGACAGATTTGCTGTGGAACAAACTGAGTACCTTTGTATAGTGACTTCAGTGTGCCATTATTATTTTCAAAATTAAATGAAGATGTTGCCCACAGCGGCCAGCAATTTTGAACACTCTCACTAATATGCACCAGCTGATGCACATTTGTATGTCACATTTTCTTTACCATACAATAAATCAGTTTTTTCAACAAAGGTGAAGAGTGATTTGCATGCTGACTTGATGTTTTGCCTGGAAATTATTTCCTGAAGAAGAATATGCATGCTGTAAACTAACAGGAAGAAATGATCAAGAAACATTTGCAGAAGAATAAGTAATGCATAAAATAAAAAAAATAAAAAACAATTGCCATTCAGAAGCTTTCCAGGACTTGCATGATGTGAGTGATCATGGTCTAGTAATTTCATGTGGAGGCTTTATTCTCAGCAATTTGTAATCTGCCTGCCTATATACCATGACTGAAAGCAATTTTGTGAGTCTAACGATAAACTGACAAACTGCCTGATTACACCTAAAAGAACTGCGTGCATTTAATCTGGGACAAATCCAGATATTATGTTAAACATTGGGAGTAAAAGTAGTCTGCTTACTCCTTTCACACCATTTACTGGTGAATCAGATTGCAGCGCCTCAATTGCATTGTTCTTAAAACATTCCTCTGTTCTTGGATCTTGTAAATGCTCTTTATAAGGCTCTGTGCATACACAACCCCTTCCTGTTTCTACTGCTTCACAAGGACACCAGACACACCCATATACTCCATGACATTGTTTTGAGTTACACAGTAGTGGTTTGGCAACAGCATCAGAGGAGCACACAAGACAGAAAATCTTGGGCTGTTGGGAAATACCAACAATATCATTCCACTGTATGGGAGCACTGGCAAGCTCACAGCACTCATGTACAAATGGCCTAAAAAACATATCCATACGTGGCTTTTGCAGGCCAAACCACAGAGCTGCAATCATCACATTTTCTTTTCTTTGTTCATGTGGCTTAGATACAGGCACGCCATCATAGTTCCACATTAAGATTAAATCTTCCTTACCCAATTGTTTTTCTTTAACTAGTTCTTGATAGATTTTACCATCTATGAAATCCTGAATAAAGACATCAGGCTGTCTTGCCCTTTTATCTAACAAGGTAACACCATGAATTTCCAATGTATCTAACAGCAGATCTTTGATTCCAATTGATAAAAAAAGAATTTGCCAGATTTAAAACTTGCATCTTTATTGAAAGGGGTTGCACAGTGTCCACAAGCAGCAGCATCTGGTTCCTGTCCCTTGTAATGTAAACACTGGACAGTAGTAATGTGCAACACAAGACAAGGCTGGATTTCAAAAGAACTTTTGGAAGAGGTATTTAGATACTGGGGCTAGATGAGGGATATGTAAATTGAGTCTTCTAAACCAGCACTTGTTTGGCGATGACATAGCACATACAGCATTACTGCAAACAACCTCTGGCCTTTTGTGATGGATGCCCCAGGTTCAATTAGTTAATCATTCTGTTGAAAAAAACACACAAACATCCTAAATTATACATTCAACTATTCTATAAGAATCCTATAAGAATACTACAACATTCCTATAAGATTTGTATATTCTTTTTCTATAGTATGCCCCAATTTACTATATTTTGCTGTAAGATTCCTATAGTAAACTATAGAATTGTGTCCTAATTATTAGATTAATATGTCATTTTCAAAGCATTTACTCAGTTCTTTAATAACTCCTATTTTTTAAATGAGAAAATTTAGAAAACTCAAGAACCTTAAATTATATTACTGAGCTATTTGGTTTCTGTTTTGTAAAGTTAACAGACAATTAAGAATGAAATGCTTTGAAATAATATTTGCCATAGTGTATTGCAGGTATCTGCATATTGTTCTTCAGTAGTACAATTTGACATCATTTACTTTAATAGTCTTTAAAAGCACATTATAATTAGCTCTAAAGCCTTTTAAAATGTTATTTAAATTGTTTTATGTTTTCCAGTAAGTGCACACTGAGATTTCTTACTCAGACAAACGGGGAATGCAGTTCTTTAAAATAAGTCATCTTATTCTTTTGTTCTCTTTGTGGTACATAGGGATATTACTTCAAGTAACTGATTCACTGAGTCATACTGAAATTTGTATTTTATTGCAGGTTATAAAATGTCAAGAATAGAGGAAGCAATCTCATTGGCTGACAAGTGAGGATATTGGACCACATTTGAACCCACTGTTGTGTGTTATTACTTTCGTGTGAGGATTTGGAATCCCAATGAAAGGAAAAGGAGAGATATTCTGCTTGTCTTATAATACTCATTATAACCAGAGATTGTTTAAAAAAAAGTAGCTAGTTGCTTCTTAACACCTGTGACTTTGAACATGTGAAGTATTTATGGCAGACATAAGATGTGAAGCAATATTTATTTGGATCATCAACTTACAGAATATTAATTGATTTCAAACTAACATTGCTTCACATTCACTAGGTCGATTTTATAAACGTACAATTACCCAATATAGTTCCCTCTTACTCAAAAAAGTGTGCCTCTCAGTTTGGCAGTCCTTTGTAAATAATTTCAGTGACAACTGTGTCTAGCCTCAGGTCATGGTTTGTGATTTTCTATACAACACCACCAGTGTATTTACTTGACATGCAGCATATTCAAACAGGGTTATACATGTGAAAACGTTGGCAAAAGGGTTAAGTAGGTTTAAGACGTATCTGACAAGCCCATTTCTGTGACTTTTATTGCATATCGGGAAAAAAAACAAAACAAAACAAAACAAGGAAATAAAGCAAGTATTTCCAACCTCATTGTTTTCTTTTCATAATGTTTTTCTTGTAAGTGAGATGTGTAGGATTCAAACCCAGAGCTTTGGGTTTACAAATAAGCTCACATTACGGTGTATCAGGAGTGTTTTCATCATCAGTAGAATCATTATTATACTGGGAGATCTTCCTTAGAGGAAGTTGTATTTTTTTAAACAAGTGTCGCCCCTGTGTAATGTCATTGGTGTGCACTTTTTTCAAATCTTCCCCAGAAGCAAAACTGCATTGAAGACAGATCTGCCTCAGAGACTGATTTATAACTCCAGCCCTAACCCTAAACCTATCTTCAACCTAACCCTAGCCCTAAACCTATCTTCAAACCTAACCCTATCTCTATCACTCACCCTTACCCAAAATGTAATTTTTGAAATATCATTATGAATGTTACATGATTCAAGTCACAGGGATGACTTCAAAACATTTCCTTTAATACACATGAAATAATCATGAATAGACACTTATTTTAAAGTGTTACCCAAAACAATGCCACTTGTTTTTACCTTCATGTGTTGACTGATATCGTTGTGCTTTTGTTATTTTCACCTGTTGAACACAGTTGTACAGACATATTTTCTTTTCAGCATAAAATACCCAGTACTTTGTGTACACTGATAGGACGTTTGTCATTTAAAATGTCCTTGATTTGTAGCAAAGAAAAAATCTTAAACTCAGTCTTTAGTTAGTAGTTTCGTCTTTATTAGGATGCAGAGACAGCTTAACAATGATTACTTAACATTTAAAGAGAGGTAGAGGTTTGGAAAATAAAAACCGAAAAGTCAAGCCCTACATATAATGTGCATTTCCCATATGTGTGGCTCAGCACATTGCACTGGGGAAGGAAATGATGATAGCACCATTGTGCAATCCTTATGAAAATGTACCACAGTAAAAGCAGAGAAAAGTGTAACAAAGCATAGTAAAAGTATGGTAAAGCATAGGAAAGCATTGTAAGTCCCATATAGGTATGGTAAAGCGTATTAAAAACATGGCAAATCATGGTAAACTGTGGTAAATTCATAGTATACTCATTGGAAAAAAATTGGAAAACTGCAAAATTTGCAGTGGTAAACTTTTATAATGGGATCTCTTTGCACTGAGAATTGCACCAGGCTTGGCAGTGATCCATTGTATTCACTTTCTGGAGGATGTGTCAGTTCATCAGATTTTGGTTTTCCCTGTTGAATTGTTGTTGAACTTGACAGGTGGATATTGGTACCTCAAGGTTGTTTAGCCATCGATTGAGTCAGAATTGTCTTGTTTAGGCATCTGCATTTTTTATTATTAGACATACTGTACAGTACCACTTGACCAGTTGACGGCAGCTGTAGGGCAACGCTCCTTACGGAATCCTCAGCAAAGATTGTTGGCTTTGCATTGCTAGGACACACCCTGACAGCATGATCTTCACCCTGCATGCCAAGCGGTTTACCATGTGACCCACTGAGGAACCCACAGTGATGCATACTCTTCGCATACACTTTAATTCGTGTGAATTCTTGTAGTTAGGGCTCAATATTGGAGCATGTTGGTGGGAAAGATCAGGTGGAAAACATGGTTGAAAGTATGAGACTGACCCCTGCTGGTAAAGGAAGTATTTGGTGGTGTTGGTCGATGGTTTGTGCTGAGCATCACCCATGGAATTTAATGCAGCCACCCACAGGTCTGTGGACAGAACCACATAGCTTGCTGAATTGCTTTTATGTGAATGAATGTTTACTTCAGCGCAATATGTGTTAGTTCACACATAATCACATGTAAAATGCTACCAGGAGCGTAGCCAGCATAGAGCAGTTCCATGTTCATCACATATGGAAATGACAACACAACCAGTGACCCATTACTGCTGAGCAACCTGCATAAACGCAGGCTGTGGTCGTAAAATTATTCATATGAAATCCAACTAGCATTTCAGAATTATTAGAAATGTTAAAGAAAAGTACACATACGCGATTGGATTAGTTTAGGGGATTTTAATCCCACCCAAGTCTAGAGAGGAAGGGTCAGGGAGTTTGATCACTGTGTGGTCAACTTTTTTATGTTCTAGTTTTTGAAGTGTTTTATTTTAGCCTTTTTTGTATGCCTTAACATATGTCCTCCATGCGCTACCATTGCTGGTAGTGTCACGTGATTTGTTTGTAAACTGCAAATAGCGGCTACCCACTCAGTAACAGAATACCTCTGTTACACCTACCTATATATAGAGTAGGCCTAAATTGTATTCTATTGAATTAGGTTTTCGTTTTATGTAATACAAAAACAGTCTGCAGTTGAGTGTTCAAATAAATAATGGATTTCAGTTGACACATCATAGAAACTATAACCAAATGATAGCAGATAGCAGCTAAAGGGCAGATGTGCTTCATTAAATGAATATCACCACTGTGGTTGGGTTACCACGGCAACAGGTTCACTGGAACATTAACAGCCATATTCAGAAACAACCCTTGAGTGGTGCTTGATTTAACTTAAATTAAAGTACATATATGTATATATATATATATATATATATATATATATATATATATAATATATATATTATATATATATATATATAATTTTGTTGGTCTTCTTTTGACATTTTTCATTTGACATACCAACTTATCACAGTAAACCAATAAATACTGTAGCACTACTTCAGTACCTGAGTGCTATCATAACTGGACACTACAGTATATGTTCCAGTGAACGTCAATGGTAGAGAAATTCCACTTATCATACAATTCAGGGTTATATACTGTAATTCCAGTAAAAACCATGAATATAAAGTCTATCTCAAGATTGTGTTTGCGCCAGTATGTAAGAGGTACAGTACATTTAAAAAAAAAAAGAAATAAAAAGGCTGTACATGAACAAAGATTAAAGAGAAACTTTCAACCAGACTTAAGAAGACTATGTTCAGATGGAACATTAATCAATTGTCTATTACATTTGAATAATATGCTTTGAATTTAGAACCTTTGTTGGTAATTGTGGCAAAGTGGCAAAGTGGCTGCTGATTAGAAACAGGTGCAGAGGTGATGCAGTGCAGAAATAATCACACAGAAGGAAACTGTACTCTGTTTTGGAAAAGGGATCTTTATTTTATAATCCTGGTCTGGCGACCAAATAATAAAGTCCAGTTCTACACAACAATGTGTAAAATCCAGAGAACAGTAAACAGGGATTGCAGCCCAAAACAATAAACACACGTTATCCGCCCCACAATAGTTGTTATGGTCACCAGTCCAGGTGTGTGCAATAGTGTTCGTGGTGATAACAATTTATTTTCAGTGACTGTGGTGCTGTGTTGATATGGTTTTTGTGCTGGCCCAAGACGACAGCTCTGGAATCGTGCTAGTGGTCTGGTGAGCTACAAACACAGACAGTTACTAAACAGACACGAACAAGCAAACAAAACACTGATGAATATATATTTTTTACACAGCTTTCTCTGCGTCTTGCACACTCCTTCCAGCCTCTATTAGAAAACGAAGCAAAGGAAAAGATTTATGATTCTCTATCCCCTTTATGCTATCACACATGACCCCTTGGTAAACGAGTGCAGCTGTCTCTACTGTCTGCAGCTGCTATGTCATTTTCCTTCGGGTCAATATGTTCCTGCAACGGAGTCTTGCCTTCTTCCAGACTGAGCGACTTCCCAGCCCGGGGAACGAACTGTCAGGCCAGCGCGTCCAAAGACTTCCCCTTTCACTACTTAGCACCCTCACAGGTCGGAAGGGTGATTGACAACCAAAACTCATTGTATTTATGTCACAGTAATGTACTGATATGTATCTAATCTAATGTAATTAAAATATATATATATATATATATATATATATATATTATATATATATATATATAGATATATATATATATATATATATATATATTTTCCTGCTGTGCACCCATATTTAAAGATAAATTTGATAAATGGTATGGATAAATGCTATGAATTCTGATGGCATTAACATTCAGAATGTGTAGTATTTTTTACAGGCATTTTTAATTCTGTAGTTGTGCATTCCAAAGTAAACATCAGCCTACTATTTAACAGCTGTCTAAAAATATCAATTAAGCAATCACATGTTGTTTTTCTCTTTGAGTACAGTGCCCTAGTTAAAAGACTGAAACATTTATGTTTTACATTATGACAAGAAAGCATATTTTAATGGAAAAAAAGATGTGGAGCAAATAGAAATCATAACCATGCTTCCTTCTAACTGGCTCTGCTTTACAAAGGGCTGACTTTATAATGCAGAACGTACCTTACAGCCTCCTTGTTTCAATCTGTTGCTCTGCCTTGGCGTGGCATCTGATCAAACAAAGTCATGAATGCTAATAAATGTTCTAGAAATTCGCTACACTTACTATAGGCAGAAATGCTGCTTCATAAGATTGCTGATGCCATTCAGAATAAATTAGCTGCATGTCACTTGGAATTGGAGTGTTGGCCAAGGGAAATTGGCCCAGTCTTGACTACTTAAGGTGCCAGGTATTAGAAGCTCACTGTCTCTGGTGTAGGTAACCCCACTGAGATAAACAAATCCCGTTTACAAAATTTGGCACACTGACGAGACATTTGTTTTCTTGAGTTGAGTGCTGACTTTTTCTAGATTTTTAAAAATAATTTATTAATTGTGCAAAGGTATTAAATATTAGTACTGTGGTAAAGCCCCCAGCCAAAGCAAGTTTGCACTGTTTAAATAGACCCAGACACAGAAACTAGTTCAGTGCTTTCCTGTGCGCTTATTTACAAATCCAAATCAAATAAAACAAGTCTAACTACAACTTGGAGCACTAGTTTTTGCCCACACAGGTTATACCCAGACTGGAGCACACATGTCCCAATGGAATTATTTCTTCAACGATTCTTTGAATACATATGTGAATGACTTTAGCAGTTAGTTTTTTTGTTTTGCACCCGTCTGCATTTCTATGAGCTTTTCTTTTCTGTCTTTTCTGTTCCTGTTGTGTTTAGAACTTTGTTGATTGATGTATTACTATTGTGACACTCCTTGCAAGCAGTTTCTCTTCATTATTCAGTTCTGTCCTGATAGCTGCATTTACTTCCTTTGCCTTGCATGCAAAAATAGAAGTACAACTTACAACATTTATTTCTGTGTGCTCAGCTGTCTGTAAAAAAAAAAAAAAAAAAAAAAAATTCTTGCAAATACATTTGTTTTGTAAACAAGGTTCTACAGCAAAGACCAAAGGGGGCCTTGGTCGGCCATGGTGTCCTTGGCTCATTGTACACCAGCGACTCCTGTAGTCTGGCCAGGCGCCTGTGGGCTTGCCTGTAAGCTTCCCAAAACTGCATTATCCTCCAATGCTGTAGCTCTGATGTGGCTGCATGGTGAGCCTATAGTGTGAAAAGAAGCGTCGGCTGACAACACACGTTTCGGAGGACAGAGTGTGTCCGTCTTTGCAGCTCCTGAGTCAGCATGGGGGTGGTAGCGGTGAACTGAGTATAACAATAATCGGATACACCAAATTGGGAGAAAATAATAAAATAATTGGCGACAACTAAATAAAAAAAAAATTTAAAAAATTCTGACCAGTAAGGATGCTGCAGCTGGTAATCGTAAACTTGCTATAGGGTGTGAGGAATTTTTCTATGAGGTAGAAGGTGGTGCAGAGGTGTTTGTGTAATGGATTTTTTTATGAGGTAGAAGAAGGTGCAGAGGTGTTGCAGGTAACCCAGAAACACTTAATAAGATGTGCATTAAAGTACTGGTTGTACTTAAAGTACTACTACAGAATGCTATGAAATACAGTATTAATATGAAGTACTACAATGTACTATAGTGCTACTATGATGTACTATAGTATAATATAAAGTAATATAGTATTACTTATAAAGTACTATAGTACAAATATGATGGACTATAGTAGTACTATAAAGTACTATAGCACTACTATGATTTACTATAGTATTACTACAAAGTACTATAGTATACTATAGTATTTTTGGTAAGGGAGCAAAGGAACATCTGCCAGAGAAAGTAAACAAAAACAAACAATATATGGAACAAAATGTATTTAGATAAAAACAAGCATACATTAAAAGCATTTGCATGAAATACCAGCGCAGGCATTTGAAACATGACGTGTCACACTTCATTACCCTGTTAAATACCCATTTGGACGTTAATGTGCAATAGAATTTTAACATTACACATTATTTTCAAATTAGCATGACGATGAAATTTCTGTTGGTTGTTAATGAAAACACAGTTTTAAGCTTTAGTTCCTTGTTTATACAACTGCTATCCTGCCCACAACATATTGCATACCATGTGACAACTTCAACTTCCGCTGTGAGCCAGCCGCTAGGAGATAGCAGCTGCAGGCTGCAGTAATACCCTATTGGAGCCACCGCACTGCTATTGTACCTCCGCCATTTTGAAATGCCCACTGAGTAAGCACCTTAGAATGTTAGCTAAGATTACAAAGTGGTGCTCTCCCCCCAAGTGTTTCCTATCCTGGCTAATTCCAACACTGTGGCATTCTGGGGGATGTAGTCCTGCATCAACCCCTGGATGCAGGACTACATCCCCCAGAATGCCACGGTGTTGGAATTAGCCATGTCCTCTATTAATACAATACGTATACCTGAATATAATTTGGTGCTGACAACCAAAATACATTGTTCTCAATTTTCCATTGATTTGCTGTACAAGCAAAAATATAACTTTCAAGAACACAACCATTTGGGAAATGCAGTATTTATGCTACAAAGAATAAACAATCAGTTAACCGAGGATATTTGATGCCGTTCTGTCCCTAAAACTTGGTTTTACAACTTCTGTTCAGACTATGGCACCGCGGTAATGATTGGAAAGATATTGCACTCACACAATGGGGATGCAGCAGTCAGGCTCTGCTAAAGAGATGTCCAGGACTGACTGGATCACACTGTTCTGACCACTAGCTCAACCCCACAGTGCATTCAGTCCTGTGTAGAACATCTCTCTGCAGACATACTGGAGCTTTGGAGCTGTCTGTGCTCTTACATTGCACCAAGGCGAATCTGTTTGACAGGCCAGACAATGTGTGTATGCTCAGGATGTAGAGAAAACAAACAAAATGATGCAATTAAATCCCTCTAGTTCCCTTGGTACGATAGGTTGCCTAGAGGAGCACTTGGGTGGTAATGAAGCCGTATATTTTGTTGTCAAGGAAGAATATGAAATCTCCAGGGCTTACTTCATAACTTATAATACAGCTATAGATAAATAAGTGCTTATTTTCCTTAATGATTTAATTGGTAGCTGCACTTTTGTTGAAAAATCACAGTCTATAATTCTGATGGATACAGTAAGTAAGTGAATAAAAAGGAACTTGTTCATGCATGACGATACCATTTAACAATAGCAGGTTTCTTCCATGAATGCTGAGCAGTTTGTGATTTAGGCAAATGTAAATGTTGGGCACAAACATACACTCACTGCTGACATAACATTCCTATCCAACTATATTATTATAGCCAAAAGATGAAATGCTCTCCACTAATCATGTGGTTTCCAAATGTGTATATAATATGCTTTTATTAAAGAGAATATACTGTAGGGGATTGGCCCAAACTTCTGCACAAAGGAGTGTCAAAAAGGTCGGTATCTCTTTCCTGCACTCGGAACAGTTAGGCCTACTGACGAACAGGATCAGCTGTAAAAAAATCTTCTGTGGAGGACATCTTCAATTCTCAACTCATACTTTGATCCTCTTTACAAAAAATGAAGCTAATTTTAAAGCCAAGCAAAATGTGAACAAATAAATAAATGAAACAAAATCTCTAGACGATCAGCTGGTTCTTTTTTTTTTTTTTTTTTTTTTACAGACATTTCACTTTTCAAGCCAGCCATGGGCCAATTGATTCTCCTCCTTTTAGAAAGAGGAACATTCTTCCAGTATTGTAGTATGAAATGAAAGGAATGTTACTGATGTTACGCAGATGTTGTTACAATGAGCATCCTTTTTAAATGTTATTTTGGGATCTCTTGTCTCAGTAAATACATTTTACCACATGTCCACTAGATGGCATACCGTTGTTAGAAATGTTATGTACATTTCCATGGATTTTCTCCTCACATGGCAACCAAACAACTAAACTGCGGAGGTCTTCTGGTACGTATTTCCGTTGATCTGATACTGCCCCTGGCTCTGTAATTGGAAACCCACTCAATTCCAATGAAATCTGGGATAAAGCAAGCAAGCTATAGTTTGGAGGTGCATTCTAAGGTAACGTTGTCAATATGCCCCAGCTATGTCAGTAGCGTACCAAAAAGAACAGGTACTGTATTATTCTTAAGAGATAGAAAGTTAGAGAGCTTCATCCGATTAGCATCTTGCAGTGTTTTTGGGCTGATGAAAATAACACATTTCTTATTTAAAACAAGTTAATGCAATTTAATGCAAATGAGTGCAAAACGTAATAAATGATAAAACTCAGGTAAGCAAAGAACAAAACCAAAAAACCCAATATTTATAATAATAATAATAATAATAACTAATAATTAATATTATATTATTATTAATATAATAAATTATACAATGTTTCCCAACAGTCGTGGCATAAGAAATCTTTAAAAGTATAGCCAGTCCAGATATTATGAAATATTATACTTACACAAAAAAAAAAAAGGAACATTTCTATTGACCAACTGGTAGATGCTTTTAAAAATTGTGTAACACAAGTCTGAGACTGGCAAACCGTTTCTACACCAAAAGGAAAATTGTTGTGTGTGTGTGTGTGTGTGTGTGTATATATATATATATATATATATATATATATATATATATATATATATATATATATATGTATGTAGTTCTAAAACAATACTTAAAAAATACGATTTCACAAAAAAATATATTACATGTATCTTTTTTCCCCCCAGATGTCGCTTCCTAGCCAGTGGGTGTGTGTGTGTGTGTGTGAATTGACTTCCAGTATTGTAGCATGATAAGTGAGAATGAAAGCCGAGGCTGAGGCAGATCCGTTCAGTTACACGGCAATGAAGGAGCAGCACACCATTATTTCACGTTCAGGATTGATTACGCTTAAGACTAGAGCCAGAGAGTGAGCTGGAGAGCCACTGGGCTGCTTTGCACAATCGTTCTAATCAGCAGCAAAAGCAGCACACGAACAACTAGCATAAACATTGTCTAATTATAGCGGTGATGGTGTACTCGTTCGCTTTATTAAGGTATGAACAACACTTATAAAATGAGCACGCATTGGAATGTTGCTCGATAGTTTTAAGCAGTGGAATGGATTTCAAAGGAGAATAGTGAGCACTTCTTCAGATAATCCTACATGCTCACTTCGTTTATTCTGATGCACAGTTTCATATAGATTGCCGTGCGTGCAGACGTTGCTGTGAGGGTCTTTGACCTCTCTCATTGTACAGCTGAAGCTCATACTGAAGTTCTCGCCAGTATGGTGCATGTTGGTTTTAATGTATCGTACGTGGAACTAAAAAACGCCGTTACCATTGTGATTATTATTCAGTAAAATGGACGAGTCGTCCCTCTTGGATTTGCTCGAGTGCTCTGTATGCCTGGAACGGCTGGACACGACCGCCAAGGTGCTGCCTTGTCAGCACACCTTCTGCCGCCGCTGCCTGGAAAACATCCTGAGCTCCCGCAACGAGTTGCGATGCCCGGAGTGCCGAATACTGGTGGACTGTGGCGTGGACGAGCTGCCTGCTAACATCCTACTGGTGAGACTGCTGGACGGTATTAAGCAGAGACCCAGGAACGGAGGGAGACTGTCACTTACAGGGGCTTCCCTGGGATGCGCAGCCGGTATCTCAGCCTCCCCTCCCGAGACAGCCACCCGTGACCTACCGACAGCCATACGCAGTTCCCCGGTCAAGGTTTGTTAACTTTTTATTCCATGAAACTGTTTTGGCGAATGGGTTCTTTCAAGCTGTAGGCGTTGTGCTCTGTCCTGCAATTCTAAATCGCCTCATGTTGTTTTCATTATATCTTTAGGGGTGTATTTCTATTTTGTCAAATAATGCGCTTATGCTGGAGTACTGTTGATGAATTGGCCAGCAGGATTTTTTTTGTGTACCACCTTGCTAATTGTGTTTCCTTGGTCCTACAGTTTTGTAACAAAATTGCTATGAACCGCCTTTATTGTGCTATGGCATCATTCCTCCCAGACACGTAGTGCTGATCTGAACAGTCAATTGCCTGAAAAGAGCGCTAATTATGTGAGCTCTGTACTGTATAAGGAGTGTAAACTCATTGGTTGAAATGTCATTAGTGGTTAAAAATTAGTAATGGTTGTTTTCAGAAGGGTGCAAGAAACAAGGCTGTTCTTGTTTTTGTTTGTATGCCCTATCTCAAGCGTGTTTATTCGGTTTAGTAGTTTTAAACGTTGTACAGAAAACACCCATACAAATCTGGTATTTTCACCATGCATCATTTAGCTACTAGTACTTGAAAAACATACCCAAATTGTGGGGAAGTGTTTCTTTCATTTGTGGTGATGATACAAAAACACATATTGTACCTCATGTGTCTCTGTGTGGGGGTGGCCTAGATAAATAGCTCTCATTTTAAGGACTTCAAGTTTCAAGGGCTTTCCATCAAAAATAATTGTTGACCTAAATCACTCACATACAAGGTGGAATAACCCCATTTGGTCAACCCGAGCAGGACAGCTAATTCCACAATGTAATGCATTTAACTGTCATTCACCACTGATTCCTTTTTAAATGTAATCATTTGCACTATTTGTTCTCAAATACTCTTACCACCTTTTACATAGAGACCTACTGTACAATATGTTGTCTTGAAAGCTTGTATGTTTTCAACGTAATCCAATAAAAGGTATCAATGTGCTTCAATTTTGTTCATCACTGGACCAATACAGATTACATGAAAACCCATCACCCATCATGCATTACACCCTCAACTTACAGCTATGACCAAACTACAAAATGATATCGCAAAAGTCTAACAGAATCCATAGGAGTAGTATAGTATTTCATGTTAGATTTTTAAATGTCACATTCTTCAGTGTGTCAGTTTTTCGTTGTCAATGGAAAACTACAAAGCGTTATGCAATTCCATATGTTAACGTAACATTATTCAGCAGGTTTCATTTAAGTTCATGAAGCAAATTTAGTTAATTCTATAGGGTGATGCAAAACTTTTGGCCGTAGCTGTACTGCTGCACTGTGTTGTTCTTTTCAGTACGGAGATGTCCGGTAATTGCTTGTTTTAGCCTTTTGTATGACCGTATCTTTTAACTCTCAGATTCCTAGCGTCATGACAGTGAAAGAAAGTGTCAACTAATCTGCTTCTGTAAATGGGGGGGGGTATTAGGGAGGCAGGTTATAATCCTGCTGAGGACTGCTGACTCAGTTGATTGTTAAGTGGCCTTCAGAAGCACTGCTTCCTCATCTGCATCAAACAATGATGAGGTCTGTTGGACTGTAACTTCAAGCACACCCTCTTGTCAGATTGAAATGCATTAGTGTTCTGTGACGGGCAACTGTACACACGTATCCCCTATGATTGTCCTAACTATTTAAGACTTGCTTATCATTATTGCACAGCTGTTTGAGGTGTGTCAGCTGTGAATCACACTTTGTAACATTCAGATTAAGTATATGTAAAGCTGTTTATTAATCATATAATGGACGTTTGAGTAGTTTTTTTTTTTTTTTTTTTTTTTTTGGTTTTATTGTTAGTGTTTTTAAAAAGTCTATTTTCTGATTTAAGTTTGGGCACCAAAACTTTTCTAAGCTGTCAGTGTAGAATAGTTTCATCAATGTCAAACTTTGAAAAAACTTTCTTCTAATGCCTCACAAGTCAGATCTTAGTGAATATTGCCCCCTCTTATGTACTCAGATAAGGATAAGTGCTGTACAATATCAGTTAGGCCATATGTCTTGGTAAAACATGACCCTTAAAATGTGCAATATGGTCTTGAAACAGGTTATTATGGCAATATCAAAACAAAGGCCTAGGGCAGTACCTATAGAGGAGAAGAGGATGTGGCCAGCAGGTTAAGACCAGTAGCCAGTGGCAAAATGCCAATTACATCAGAATAGGTCGCACACTGTACTAATTGCCAAGACTTATTGGGAAAAGGGAATGATACTGCTGGTGTCATTATTGAAAAAAAAAAAAAAAAAAAAAACATTTAAAAGATGAATGCTGCTTTTGTTATATGCATTGTATTCTGACCTTGTAATTGATACTGAAAGACCAAAGAATATCACCCAAGGGCTTCCTTTTTTTGTTAAAAACCAAACCCTTTTAAAGTGCACCTCCTTTTTAAACCTGCAGAGATGGGTGTGTAATAAAGATGCCAGCACTTGGTATTTTTTTTGTACTTTGGCAAGCACTCTCCTATGGGCTTATGCATTTTGAATTACATAACAGGGTTTTGTGAGTGTCAAAGACTTTTTAGAAGTGGCTTATGAGGGAAAGGCTTTAATGAATCATTTGTCGCATGAAAGACTTGTATTGAAATAATCTGGACATTTTAAACTAACAAAAAAAATATAAAAAAAAATGAATTGGAGGGGATTTAAACATCTGCAAACTTTTTTTTTTGTTCTGGAAAATAAATAGATATTTTGTGAAAGGGATTGTCATTCAGTGCATGTCTGTTTTTTCTTGAAATGGTATGATCTAGGAGAAATGAAACATTCTGAAGGGACAGGCCTCCAGATGCCACATGAACATAATTATTTCTAACTTTTACTACAGCACCGCAGGGCTGGTTTGGATTATAGCCCGTGCATGACTGCATTTTGACATGATTGGTGGAGATCAGTAAAAAATGTACGCGTTATCACATGGCAGACAGCCTTTTGTATCTGTTTTAATTTTATTTATGAATTAATGGCACATGTCAGGTATCCCTGCACAGAGGATAATTACAAATTGATTACATTTCAACCAGAGCTGTTTTTCAGGTGGTAGCCATAGACACAATGGAGTCCAACTTAATGCTTTTAACCCCTTATGTACTGTAACTCAGTGATCGTAACAAAGTTTAGTAAAGCTCATATAAGCATGGCAAGTCATAGATAAGCACAGTAAAATATTTGGTTAACTATGATCATTAAGAACATACGAACATAAGAACATAAGAAAGTTTACAAACGAGAGGAGGCCATTCGGCCCATCTTGCTCGTTTGGTTGTTAGTAGCTTATTGATCCCAAAATCTCATCAAGCAGCTTCTTGAAGGATCCTAGGGTGTCAGCTTCAACAACATTACTGGGGAGTTGATTCCAGACCCTCACAATTCTCTGTGTAAAAAAGTGCCTCCTATTTTCTGTTCTGAATACCCCTTTGTCTAAACTCCATTTGTGACCCCTGGTCCTTGTTTCTTTTTTCAGGCTGAAAAAGTCCCTTGGGTCGACACTGTCAATACCGTTTAGAATTTTGAATGCTTGAATTAGGTCGCCACGTAGTCTTCTTTGTTCAAGACTGAACAGATTCAATTCTTTTAGCCTGTCTGCATATGACATGCCTTTTAAGCCCGGAATAATTCTGGTCGCTCTTCTTTGCACTCTTTCTAGAGCAGCAATATCTTTTTTATAGCGAGGAGACCAGAACTGCACACAATATTCAAGATGAGGTCTTACTAGTGCACTGTACAGTTTTAACATTACTTCCCTTGATTTAAATTCAACACTTTTCACAATGTATCCGAGCATCTTGTTAGCCTTTTTTATAGCTTCCCCACATTGTCTAGATGAAGACATTTCTGAGTCAACAAAAACTCCTAGGTCTTTTTCATAGATTCCTTCTCCAATTTCAGTATCTCCCATATGATATTTATAATGTACATTTTTATTTCCTGCGTGCAGTACCTTACACTTTTCTCTATTAAATGTCATTTTCCATGTGTCTGCCCAGTTCTGAATCTTGTCTGGATCATTTTGAATGACCTTTGCTGCTGCAACAGTGTTTGCCACTCCTCCTACTTTTGTGTCGTCTGCAAATTTAACAAGTTTGCTTACTATACCAGAATCTAAATCATTAATGTAGATTAGGAATAGCAGAGGACCTAATACTGATCCCTGTGGTACACCACTGGTTACCACACTCCATTCTGAGGTTTTTCCTCTAATCAGTACTTTCTGTTTTCTACATGTTAACCACTCCCTAATCCATGTACATGTGTTTCCTTGAATCCCAACTGCGTTGCCCCACTCCAAGTTCTAAAGGGAATTTAAGAGCGCTGAAACAAGAATCCACCAGCATACGAGCAGTGTCTTTGACTCAATTGAGGCACTTCAACATCTAAAATCTAATCAATTAAGTTGAGAATAAAGAAACTACCTGAATTTAATTCAATTGAGTGTTTTTATCCACTGTACCATAGTGTTTTATTTGGAAGGCAGATTGCTGTTTGGTATTGCAGTATTTGGAAGTATAGGTTACATCTAGAAAGCGAATTGCCACTTGCTGCAATAACCTGTATAAATAACTGAGTAATCTGTACATGTGTGGCCTAGAGATTAGCACAGAAGAGAAGCAGGTGACCGAAAATGTAACATGTTGACAGCCTGGGAGAAGATTGAAGATGCAAACTGATTTACTATGTTGGAACCACAAATATGTATTTCTACAGTCATGGATGTTTCATAGGACAGGCACCTTTAGCAATGTTTGTTTCAGGGCTGCTGGGATACAGTGGACTAGCGTTACCCCTGATTGCGGTAAAAATCTACAAATTTCACCAGGCATGTAGTGCAGTCATCTGGGAGGAAGCGACCGGTGGACTGTTTCTGAGAGAGTATCAGCAATGCTCTAATCAATAGGCCTCTTCAGCCATAAAATGTATGTATCCAATGAAATTATTTCAAGAAACAAGATAATTATAAAATCATTATTCACATGCACACCACCTACAGAAATGATATACAGAGAATAATGCATGGGGTTGTGTTTGATATGTAAGCAATAAGGCATGGCAGGGTGTGTGATATACTCTTCAACCGCTCGGGGCGTGATGATATTAGAGTATATCACACACCCTAAAAAGCCTTATTACGCTTAGAAAATGGGTTAACTTAACTAAATTGGAAGAAAAAAAATAGCAAAGAAAAAAATAGTTCCATAGAGCATTTTTTTTTTAAATAAAACCAAAAATACATTAATAAAAAAATAAATAAAACAATTCGTAAATGTTCAATTGAACATTGTCATTGAAAGCGCAGTTTTTCTTTATTTGATTCGTTACACTTCTTGTAATACTTGGTTGTTCATTACATTTTAAAGTAAAATATTACTGCCCATTTTCATCATGACACAGAACAAATGAGTTTGCCTTTAAATCACACATACCCTTCCTCGAGCTGCAGCAGCATCAGGTGACAGTGCTGTTTTTTTGTTTTTTTTTGTTTTGTTTTTTTTTGGAATCATACTTTGTTATCCGGGGTGACAAGAGGTATCCATACCAGATTTGTGCTACCGCTTCACTGTGGCTAGAATGACATTATTTGCATTATGGAATGCCCGGTTACTTATCAAACTGACTTTTCAGTTTATGGCTGGACAACTACTGGGCTTGTGTTAAGAAACCATTTAAAACAATGCAGGACGATGTGGAGAGAGAGGCATGACAGGAATTGTCGAGATGCATTTATGAACATTCTGCATCAGATCAAACAGCTGTGCAGGGTATGGGACTGATGGCAGCAGGCAGGGAGGAGATGCAGCTGACCAGAGAAGAACAGACATAGACTGAAGGCAGTGGCAACAAAACATCCATTTAACCACCAAAGTCTCTTTTTAGAGCGACCCAAATCTTTAAAAAAGGTGAAAGTATAAACTATTTATTTTAGATGATAGCAGTGATTAAACATTCACAAGTATTTTCATCATCAAGAGAGAGGGACAATGAGTTCATAGTTTGTCAGTGCTGCTGGTCAGACTGACACCCGATCCTAGCATAGCAGTATGCTGACATTCAGGAGCCAGACTGCAGAAGCAAGACTATCTGCTTGGTGCTTCCTCCTGGGACAGTCTAATGAACCACATGACTTGGCAGCAGAGCTGAGCTGCTGAGGGCAGAGGTGTGGGCAATGAGAAAAATGCCCTTTTTGGCATGCGTGTTGTCTTTCTTGGAGTTATGAAGGCTGTTTGTCCTTGAGTGTAGTAGAACTTGAAATTGAGAACCACAGCATCGTAGGATGGAATGCATTTGCTAAAGTGTCTTGAGTGTCTTACATTGATACAGTTTATGGCAAAGCAGGTTAACCACTTGACTGCCATGGAATGTACCGGGTACCACTTTAGGTGTTATTCAGAAATAAATGTTGGTGTAAAAGAAATCAATTAACTTTTAGACCTTAAAGGAAAAAAATATAACAGGTGGCAGTCAAGAGGTTAAATCATCCTACTCTTTGTATGAAAAGCTTGGGAATAATACCCCCAGGAGCACCGCAATTCGGTTTAAAATGAAATATCTGCATTATGCACAGAGCACCGTGGACAACAGTATTTTATATGTTGTTAAAAGTAAACAGTATTCTCTAACACTTTCATTTATAAATAGTTTTTGCCTGGTAACTGAGTCTTTGCTAAGGAGTGTTATATAATCACAGTGCTTTTGTGACCCCAACCATTTCTCCCGTGGACATTCACCCCCACTAATACACATGAAAGTAAAAAGCAATAGGAAGGGTAAAGGGTTCATTCATCTTTATTCAACTCTGCAACACTAATTAATTTCCTCTCAGTAGAAGGGTAATAAGTACACTCTTGCCATGGTGGATAAAATATGCGCTGGTATCTTTAATTATAGAGGATTAGACTTTTATTAGTAATTTAGTGCCTTATTGGTTTTGAAGTAAAGTTCAGTGAGATTATCACAGCCTCAGCTTCTTAATGGTGTAATGTGATAGATTGCATTTCATACTGAAGCATCCAGTACTTAAGCCAACCCATCATACTGCACCAGCAAAACCAAACCGACACAATTAAATCACTGCTCCAGAGCTATGTCATGTTTGTATAGCTGTGTAACAGCTCTTGTGGTGAAATGTATAAATTCCAGATATCATCATTATCCCCTTTTGGGGGTGCATATACATGGAGAAAGGGATATAGTGGAGGTAACTGTTTTACATATATCTACAGAGCCACTTACCCAGTTGTGATAAAAACAAGTACATGCTCAAGCTACTGTGGTGTCCATCCATCCGTCTGTATAAGCATACAGAACCGCTGATGTAGGTCATGGCTGTTGAATTCAGTACAGTAGTAATCAACACACACTGAGCATGCTATATATGCTAAACTTATCACTGCTTTTTGAATGACTGTGACAGGATAGCAGCAGGAAAGAGACTCTGAGGCAAAGAAGCTGCAGTTTAATAGCTAAATAACACAAACAAAGGGGCACAAGGGCCAAAATAAAGATTTAACAAAACACAAAACATGATGTCAGGGTGGTCATTCGTCTTCACTGAACACAGACAGAATATACAAACACAGCAACTCCACAGATTTCAAAATATATATGCTCCCAATTAGCAACAACAGTTCTATTAAGGAGTAGCCACATTCTCACATGTTTTTGGCAGGGACAGGAATTAATCCTATCCCTGCCAACCACCACCAAAAGCCAAACAAAACACCACGGTATTTACAGGCAGAACTCTTGACTCTGCCACAATGACATTATCGATTTACTGACCACCTTAGAAGAGAAATGTTTCTGAGAGCAATGTAGATTATGAGAGGGTCCATTTACAGTATGTAAAGAGCAGTGTGGGTTCAATACGTAACACCTTCCTTTCATTCAGCAGCAGTTTACCATTCAGTTGATGTGATGGGAACATTTTATTAACATTACAGTATGTGTTCACTGGTTGTTGAATTCAGTAAGTACAGCAGTAATCAACACACACTTTCTTAATGTTCTTTCTACCACATTCTTGACATTCTTGACAGTCTTTCTGGTTAGATGTTACGGTCCTGGAATATTCCGATTTATAATTTTTCACTTGCTTGGTCTTGTTTGTTTTGGTCATTGGGCTGTAATTCCTGAATCCAGAAAAAAAGAATGTAACACAGTAATCGCTGAAAGGGGATGGGGAGGATTAAAAAAAGTCCATTAAAATTGCATTTGAAGTTGCATACTCTTAAATAACATTCAGCAAGAAAACCTTGATTAATTAAAAAAAGGGGGGCCTAATTAGAAAGTTAGCAGTTGCTGTAACCAAACTTTGCCTTATTTCAGCTTAATGAATGGATGCGCTATCCTATTCAAAGAGGATGCATTGTCTCCTGCTGCTTGTGATGCTTTTGATATTGTGAAGTGTTATGCAGTATTCATAAGTGGAATATGTATTCTGCCCTTAAACACGCAGGTAGTTGTTTTCATGTGGCTGCAAATAATCAAAATCAATTCAATTCTCGCTAAAAATGGCAGTCAGCTTAATTTATTATCTAATAAATTATTAACAATTATTAAAGCTGTAACAATGTGAGGTTAGCACCAAACATGTCATTGTCATAGCTGCTTCTGTTAATTACTTTATAGCTATTGTTTGCCAAGCTCTTGTCTTCCGAAAACATTTTGTTATGTTATACTATCCACACAACAATAACTCTGTGCTGCCTTCACAACATTAGCTAAAGAGTCACCTCAGTATTTTTTTTTAATTCAATATGCCCATTAATGGAGAACAGAAACATGTGATACACTGTTTTAAGAATATATATAAAATGACATGGGGAAAAAAAATCCTGCATTACTGTCCAACTCGAGCCGTATATTTTGCATGTATGTACAGCATGTGTGTGTGTATTATTTTTTATTACTAACATTCTCATTATCATGTTCATTATCATTTGAACCTGTGTTAAATGACAGCATACATGTTAACCTACCCACATGCATATTAGGGGCCCAGGCCTTCACACTGAAAAAACAAATGAGAAATAATTTAAAAAAAGCACAGTAAAAAAACAGAGGAAGAAGGAAGTTGTGGTGTGGGGGATATCTTCTTTTCAAAGATCTTTCTGTTTGCTGGCCCTTCTGCCTCTGATAAATGATAGCAGCAGATGGGGATTACACTGTGTCAGATAAAGGCTGTGGTAAATACGGAGACCTAATAAGAGACGTGGTTTAATAGGAGAGAAAATCCAGAGAGAGGGTAATCCATGTCAATGACCTGTAGCACAGGCTTATATTTGTAGGATTAAAGGTGATTGTGCTTTTGTGTCTGTCCAAAAGAAAGGGTTGAAAATTATTTTTTGCACCACCAGATTGTGTACAAACAACACTAGCCTGCCGTATCTGCTAAACCAGAAAGAGACTGTGTTTGATTGCAGCAATCTGTTCTTCTGCTTTGCACAGGATTAAACTTTCTTTTATTCGTAGGTTTTGGTTTTAGAATGTCCCTTACAAATTTAAAAGTCCTTACAGTTATTGGTTTGCAGAGTCATTGAAAAAAAAAAAAAAAAAAAAAAAAAAAAAAAAAATATATATATATATATATATATATATACACACACACACACACACACACACACACACACACAAAGAATAATTTGATAAGGTCTCTGTGACAGGGTGCAGCCTGTCTGTACTTTTTGTGGTGTTTAGAGTGGATGTGAGTCTGCTGTGTGGATCTGAGTGAATGAGTTTGTGTGAGGAATGTGTGAAAGGTGTTGCAGCTGATGAGGTGCGAATTGCCCAGTTAGCTGCAGCACCTGTAAAAGGGAGTGGTTGGGAGTGTTAGGGGGTGAGTGTTTGTAAGACTGAGAAGACCTGTGTGTGTGTGTGTGTGTGTGTGTGTGTGTGGGTGTGGGTGTGGGTGTTGTGGGTGCCTGTGTGGGTGTGGCGGTGTGGAGGTTGGTTGAGGAGAGAGTGAGAGTGAGAGAGAGTGTGAGTGAGTTTATTTTGTGTTTAGAATTTATTGTTAACAGTGTTTTGTGTTTGTTCTGTTTATTTGGCCATTGTGCTTTTTTTGTTTGGTAATTATTATTTAATTAAAAGTATTTTATTTGCTGCACCTTCTGTCACGGAGTCTCCTCACTTTGGCTATCCTGTCAGTCTCCCATCTCCCCACCTAATATATATATATATATCGATATATATATATATATATTATTATATATATATAGATATATATATATAATATATATTAATAGGTGGGGAGATCTACCGAGACCTCATCAAATTATTCTTTGTATAATTTTTTTTTTGTTTTATAAGAAATAGAAATATAAGGTCGAATGGTGTCATGCATTCATTCAAATCAAACGGGCAATATTAGATTGATAAAAAGGATTCTGAGGGAGACGAAGTTATTCATACATTTCATGCACGAAATATATGAATGTCATTTTAATAATGTTTTTAAATCTAAATTTCCCTATTTTTATGTATACTTTAAGGATATGAACAACAGCCAATATTAATACCAACTCCTTAAAATGCATAAATATTTGTTGTCAATAAATCAAGATGTGGGGATGAAACACCATTCATTACAATAGCATCCAGCGAGAGAAGGCTGTAGAGAGTAGCTGGGGCAAGCAGTTAGAAATGTCATGAAGAGCTGAATGGAAAGAGAACGCCTCTTTGTTGTCTGGTATTTAGTATCATCCAGACAAGCGCAGACAATCATGATCACCTGATACTGGATCAGCAGAGCCTAGACATAGAATGAGTGCTACATAAAGAAACTAAATAGAAACAACTCAAATACAATGGCGTTTGAAGCTGCTACGCTAATGGGCACCAGCATGTTACATGAGTTCTGTAGTTTGGAGAAATCTTATGATTTAATTAATGATGACTGATCAAGAAGAGGTTAAGAACACAGGATATGATATGTGCTGTGTAGTACCGTCCTCTTAAAAATGGAACACAAATAATGCATTTCTATGTTTTTATTACTTGCAGACAGGCACACAAAATGATGTTATTGTAGTGTGAATGAAATATGAGAATATTGTTGTGTGAATTATACCGTACTAACTCTTAGCCTGTCTGTAGAACTTGATGACAAACTTAACATCAAGCGGTAGGACTCCATTAATAAACCTGATCCTGATTGTTTTGTGATTTGGAAACATCTGGATACCAGACTTCCATGGGTTTTCTAATCGATGATTACATGTAACCAAAAATAATGGATGGAAAATTCTCAAGATCTTATCAGTCTTATTTACTAAACTTAGATCTGCATTGTATTTTTTGGGCAGCAGGTGGAAGCCTCAAAGTGATATAACCCATTGCACACAGGTAGAATCCAAACAGTTTCATGCAGTGGCACCAAGCACCATATCAACAGAGTGTAATAGTCACCTGCATTGAAGATTTATAGTTTGACTCGAGTGGCAGTTTGCCGCTTTAAGCTGTTCAATTTTAAATAAAATCTACTATCCAAAACTGTGGCAGCTATCAATGGACTGTAGTAATCCAAATAATGAACAGGAAACCCATTATTTTCCTTGGCAGAAACATTGCACATGAGAACATCAAAAGCAGCCACCTACCTAGCAGTGCGGCACAATGGAATAGCACAAAGAAAAATGTATTTCAAAAGCTGGAAGAAGACATCTTTTTCAAATATATATTACTTTGTGCTATTCCATCGGAATACATGCTTCGAGTTAGGGGTGCTAGATTCTGTTTAATTTGTTAAAAGTTTAAACTTTTAAAAAATATATAGTTTAAATGCTTAACATAAAATAAAAACGTTTTGAGATTGTGCTATTACTTATTTTTAAATAAATATCTTTCTTTAAATTACCACATCTATGTCTATAAATAGATCTTCTGATTTTTGGCGTTTTTCTACTTTCTACTATCCTTACAAAATGCAATTGATACCTGTTAACTGAAAAACGTGTTAATAGTAAAATTGATTTAATTTACAGGTTTTATCTGTAAAACAACTAAATTGGCTTTTAAATGTTACTGTTTCATTTAAATGCAGAAGTGATTCATCTTTATTAATGTAAATACAGTTTACATTTTTCATTATAGCTTTAATAAAGATTACTCACTTATCAACATGTTGCCATCTCATTTGTATGTTCTACTTGTAAATTAAAAATGAAGGCTTGGCTTATTTAAAAGCCCATTAAGTTTAACAATTTTTTTTTTTTTTAAGTCAAAGCTGTATATATAAATACGTGTATAAAAACAGTGGTGATATGAAAATATAATAGCATCGGGGGTACGATAATGGTCTGCTTTGATTAGAGGGCGAGCATTAATTGCATTATACATCTAATTATTCAAACAGTGCTAAAACCTCTAATCTATCCAAAAAAAAAAAAAAACATCAACATGACATTCTCTAATCTGTCTCAACTAAATACATGCACTTGTTTAATCTGCACTAGTCTCCTCCACTAGTGAAAATGGTTGCATGTCATTTGCAATGATCTCAATAATCAACTGTGTTATGTTTTCAGCCCAAGTTTTATCGCATTTCCTAGCACTACTAGCAGTCCTCCCTGCTAGATCCAGTACCAGTAGTATACTTTATTTTCATATGTTTTAACATTGTTCCTGTACTGCCGCTGTAACTAAGCTCTGCAGAGCACAGTCTACATTTTACCTTTTGTCTCTCTTTTTTATCGCAATACGTCCAGACAAGGTTGTGCTTATTTTGAGCTCCCAATGACATTTCTAGTCATGTCACGACATTGCAAAAGCATGCTGGCCATTGGGAAGTGAACGATGATGCCATGTGATAGAGGTAGGAAGTAGACAACAAAAAAACCTCTTGAGTAGCTGTTATTTGCAGACACCCTCTTTTACTTGATATTTGACCTGCACATTTTTTACAACGTTTAAACGATTAAGCATAATTATAAAATGTTTGACACTTTAGTAAGGTTTAAACGTTTAAACTCTAAACATTTAACACCCCTACTTAAATTCTCATTTGATGAACTCTGCTGGTCTGCAGTTTGTGCAGTTAGATTCCAGAGATTTTTCCTGTTTTACTGTATTGAGCTAAAACGGAAATATTTAATTTGCCTTCAGTATTATGAGTTCAGCTGTTTGTGTTTTATATACTTTCTCTATGTAAAAAAATGTGTGAATGAACCCTTATTACTAGATTATTTGTCCTAGATTACTTGTCCCGTACTACAGTATTTCTGTTATTTACTTATTATTATTACTTTTATTAGTTTTCTTTTTGAAATTATTATCATCGATATTATTTTCAACCCCCACTCCTTCTGTATTCATCATGACCTCCAAGCTTGCACCTCCACATTCTGGTAATCATTTAATTTACCTAATTTATAACCAGTACAAACACTTAAAGGGTTGTGTATATAACATATTTGTAATATTTTAATAGAATGACAGTTTATCGGGTCATACCCATAATTCTAAATGTACACCATATACTATGTAAGTAATATGCTCAAACTAATGTACAGATGTTTTGGTTTGTTCAACTACCCGAGACATCTGGTTTACCCCAGTACTGTGTGAAGCTATAGCCTGGAGTATGTTTTATTACATTTAGGAAAGGCTTATTTGTTTATGTTTTTGTTTTTTTACAGCAAGAAGCAATGCTAATAAAATGGAGATTTAGGGACCCAGTATCCCAGCCCAGTTAAACTTGTATAAACCTCCAGTTCCATCTACCAGTAGGATGATACAAAGTTAGGCATTGGTACTGTAGACCAGCAAGGGAATGAAAACTGAATTAGTAAATTGGTATCACAAAAGCATTTGACTTAATTTATTGACGCAGTAATGTTTAGTTAATATGGATGTGAACAAAAGCATAGCCTTAGCAGCCCTTTGGGAAGAGCAATACCGTAGATAGCTCTATGGAAAGCCAGTTTCCAGTAACCCAGCAGAATACAGAGATGCTGACAGCGAGAGAGGCCCTACAGTATCTCTCTAACAATTTGTGCTGAGAAACTGCAGGCGGAAATACTTGTTTTCGGAAGTCTGTTTCCTTTCTTCATCCCTGCTTGGAACTGGCAACGTTTCAGTGGGACCTAGATAGGAATTAAGGAGCTTGGTCATTAAACAAAAAAAGTCATTAAACAAAAAAAAAAAAAAGTGAAATAGCAAAGAGGTGCCAGTGTATAGAAGTATATCATAGGAAATTCCTGTTTTCTAACATGCTGGTTGTGTAGAGCGGTTTCAACTTACAACAGGATATTTGTGTTTTCTGTCTCATTGACAAAAGTGTAGGCCTAAATTTATGCATACTTTATTGTTAAAATGAGTAATAATAAAATTTTACAAATTAAATTGCTCCGATATCCTTTATTGAAGTTAACAGTAGGATTGTGTTGTTTGTAGGTATTTTCTATGTTTTTCTTTTATATCGTACAATTACTACAGTGTTCAAATAAGCCGGTTTCTACATAAACAAGAAAAGCCTGCGTGTTTCAGATTATGATTTCCTACCATTTCATTTTGCAACCACAAAATAAATAAATAAATAGAAAGAAAAACATTTTGGTTACAATTAGTCATTTGGGCCTTTCATTGGTCCCTGTTTTAAAATAAAAGCACTATACAATAAAATATTTCTGTATAATTTTCTTCCTTTTGGCAATTACCTTCACAGTGAATCTGAATCATTTCCTAGGTTCCACTAGACTGTTCAGTCTGTCTAGCCAAGTTTAATGCAGTCATGTCAATGTGATTTCTCTCCAGCCTTTGAGCTGAGCTGTGTATGGCCTAGGACTGTTATGTTGATCAGAGTAAAGTACCGCAAGTGACCATTTGATCTAGAAAGTTATTCTTTGAATTGAGTAAAAACGGAAAGGTGCAGAGTTGTAATGCTTTTCTATTAAACGGATGGCACCTAGCTCTTTATTTACTAACAGAACCATAAAGTTGTCAGCAGGTCTGGCCAGATATACCCCAGATGTTACCTTATTTCATCTAAAACTGCAATTTATATGATCCTTTGTTCTACTTTATTTTTTGTTTGTTTGTTTTGTTTTTTTTATAACTGACAAGGAAGTAACGTTCCCATTAGAATGGGAGAATAATTATTTTTCTTCAGCTATGAAACAACACTTTTATGATTAACATAGTCCCTAGAATTCTGGATCTGTACTTTATTTTTTTCAGTGTTAGCCTACCTTTTTATATTGCTATTTATTTTCAGGTATAATTTAATTCTGCCTGCTATTAGTGGTGGTTCTTGGCCCAAATTCAGATCTTGAATTTGTAATGCTGTGGAAAGGTGCCTTAAAATACATCTTGTTTGAATTAGAATTATTATTGTTATTTTTTTGCATAGAAGGTACTGTATATGCTGTATAACCTATTTCCACACTTATTAAATACTGTGGGCTAGATTCTCAAATTTATTTACTCCAAATCAGCAGTATAGCATATTATAACTAAATTGTTTCTTTGCGGTTTTATAACATTATTTGGTGGGTGTGACAGGGTGCTCGTGTCACGGGTGAGGGTAACTGCTGTTTAAGCAATAGAGAGACCATGGAGGTGGAGCTGAAAATGCCAGCACAGGTGCGCAGGATTTATTCACAGACAAAACGAAAGTAAACAAAGGTGGTTATGTGACATTACCGGCTATGGTAACGCACAGAGGACACATACAGCAAGCTGTACAAAAAGGCAAAATAAACACAGTACAAAAACTACAAATAAAAGGTGCCACTGAGGGTGAGCGCTAGCCTTATAAACGAGGCATCCCGCTCCAGGAACCGGCTACACTACGTAACCCTCGCTATACATTACATGGGATCACTAGCCCCTAAACTAACCTACTGATGAGCTGGTATTCGTAGGATGACTCCTGCGGCTCCATACGGCCTTGGCTGGGCATTGCCTTCACAAGCACCGCTTGCAGTTTCACAGTTGCGTAGCAGTCGTTCCTGCAGAGCAGACCCTCTCCACACGCAGCTCCCCTCTGGCATGACGTTGCAGTCACCACGAGCCATCTACACCGGATGATTTTATGCTGACTCACCCGCAGTCGAGACAAGCCCATCTGCTGATTGAGGACTGGCACAGCCAATCACTCGCTGCCCTTCCTCTCGACCAAACGTAGCAGGCAGCATGTCTCAACTGAGCGCCTGTCTGTAAACAATAATTTAAATCAAACAAATGAACCCCAAAGACGCGCAGTACACCCATTTCCAGATACAAATGATACCAGCACTAATTCCCCATTGTGCAGGGCAATCGCCCTGCCGCAGTGGGTTTTTACTTTCTAAAGAAAATGTGCTAATGAAGATTTGGAGTAAATCTAGCCCTATCTATGCAACATTTCTGTCTTTCTGTGGAAGGCTGCAGCAGATTGTCATTATTCTGTATTTGAAAACAGATGTAGTAACGGCTGTTTGAATATAAAAGAAGACTCATCAAACTCTAAGAGACCCCCACACCATCTGCCTCTAGATTACAGTGTTTAGACTATTAGTAAGGTGAATGGATGAAAAGGTCCAGGGGTTTATTTACTAATGAGTGCTAATGCACTGCCTTGAGCAGGACTGTAGGTTTTTGCCAGAGGAATTATCTTTCCTCTTAACACTGACCATTGAACTTCTCACAGCTACTGCTGCTTGAAGCCTTTACAACTGTGGGTACTATATTTCCAGAGAGTATTTGTTAGTGCTTGTCACTTAGTGAGTTTGTTATTAATTATTCATTTGGCATGCAATTAGCATTAAACAGCATTGTTTTTGTCTTTTTCGTATTATATTCAGTGTGATGCTACATAGTAAGCTTATTGCAAACAGTTTATCGATTCTTCACAGCATTCCATAGACAAATTGGCATTAGTCCAGACCAATTTATTTATTTTTTTAACTACAGTGATTTCAGCCTCTTTATTTGTGTGTAGTTCAATATCATTATCAAAAGATTTTATGACTTGTCCGTATCTTTAAACACTCCATCAAACTTTTACACTTTTAATATTTGTAACCCAGCACGTTAAGGTTGAAAAGTACCATTATTCGGATACATTAATAAAAGGATAGTTCTGAGTTCTGTTCCTCTAAACTTGTAATTGCTATTATTACTAATTTGCCTGGCACTTCTTTTGTGTCTCTTGTTATGCAGATTGATATTATTATTTTTTTTTTTTATCTTTATCCCTTCTGCTATTCATATTACGGTCTGCTTCCACAGTTGTGTCATTAGGTTTCAATGATTACTTTAAGCACTGCTTAGATTATGAAGAGCTCTGAAGTGGACACTGAAGTGCTCCAGGGGTCACCCTACACAGACTGGAGTAAGCGTTATTGAGGCACCAAGCTTCCCAGAAAGACGACTCACAGTGTGGGCATAGAATAGCACAGTGTGATGGATTTACACAGAGGGCAAGGACTGAGATTGGTCGAGCAAGGCTCTGTTTACAGTCTAGTCATAATGCAGTGTATCAGACTGGGAAAATAAGTCCTCCACATTGATTTTCCTTTTAGGAAAAAGAGATCGCAGACTCCTGCAGTATTGTTAACAGATTGGCAAATGATTGTGAGCATCAGCCACGGTTTTATGTCATACTGCCTAGCCCTGTGGCGACAGCTTTGACATTGCCAGCTACATAAGAAACCCACAGTGACAATTAATGCCAATGTAGAAATGAGCCAACATTTATAAGAAGTTTGTTGTGTCATGCAGCTTCAGTATGGCATTATCTCCCAAAGCTATTGAAAGTCAGTTTTGATGAATTAATTAATGTTTGATATTCATCAAACCATTCTAAGCTGCGGTTGTTTACAGATATTTAATGAAAGCCAAACTTTATATATAGCATCAGACTTATTATAAACACAAATTAAATCATTGTGATTGAGGCCTGAGTGTCTGTTTGTTGCAGTAACAACAAAGAAACAGTACAGTACATTGATGAAGGAACTAGCCAAACATTTGTCTGCAAGGCTTGGTTTCTTATAGTTTTGACCTTATGTTTTGAGTGAGCGCATTGAAGTGTTAGATGTTTTTATTGTTAAAAGCAAACACAATATAAATATAAAAGAAAAGAAATGGATAAATAGACTAGATACCATGATGCCTGAAAGTTTAAATAGAAAGAAACAGTAGACCATTACATCATTAGCTATATAGTGAATGAGATCACAAAGACAGATTTAAAGTTAAATAAATGTGTGGTTACTATGGCAATAAAAGCTTATAAATATCTCCATTTTTGTTTTCAAATACACTTTTCCTTGACAAAGGTATGTTAAAACATACCGAAACGTTGGGAAGTTGGCTCTTATGGAATCAAAAATGCACTTATTGTAATACAAATGTAGACTGAGAGCATAAAAAGAGATAGGATACAGTTAGTTATTAGCACTTTTGCATGTTTAAAAACAGCCATGTTTAATCCTCCTCGTGTCCCTGCTTTGAGGGCCTTATTGTTTCTGCATTCTTCAGAGGAACCACTGGTGTTGCATTTGACATGTTTGTTCTCTTTACAGTCAGATCGCCAGTGATTTGCTACATGCCATGTAAACATATTCCCACACTTGCAAGTTTTGATGGGTATTTAAAGTGGTGTCAGAGTCAATAAATACAATCCCATTGTCTAACTGATGGAGGTCTGCCAAGATGTATCCCTCATGAATTGAATGTAGCCTCTGGCTTTCCCAGAAAAATACTAACACTAGATCTCCATGTCATGATGTAGTTATACTGTATACAGTGCTCCCTTGGTTATAACGTGCCTTGGATATAACACTCCTATAGGATGTCCCCCAATTCCCTATACTAGTGATTCATGCAATATTTCTATAGTAAATACAGTACTGGTGGTGTTCAAACAGTAAACAACTTCTCAACTTCAGTTTCTGTCTCTCCCTTTTGATACAGTATTTGAACTGAAGAAAAGCTGCACTGGCACTTTATAACACAGACATCTTGGGGTGCCCGAGTGGCGCATCCAGTAAAGGCGCTCTGCATAGAGTGCAGGTTGTACCCTATAGCCTGAAGTTTGCTGGATCAAGTCCAAGTTATGCCATCGCCGATCATGGCCAGGCGTTCCCAGGGGGCAGTGCACAATTGGCCAAGCGCCACCTGGGTAGGTCAGCAGGGTAATCCTGGGTTGACCGCACACCAGCGACTCCTGTGGCCAATAAGGCGCCTGCCGGTCTGCTGTAAAAGCCACTCAGGTCTGTGTTGTCCTCCAGCACTATGGATCTGGTGGCTTTGTGGTAGACCTGCAGCTCGAAAAAAGATGGCTTGACAGGACACGTTTTGGAGGACACGTGTGTCTGCCGCCATTTCTCAAGTCAGAGTTGCAGCAGGGAACCAGGATAAAAATAATAATTGGGCATTCCAAACAGGGGAGAAAACCAGGGTAAAAATCAATGGCAACAACCAAATAAATAAAATAAAAAAGAATTAAGCATTCATTTTATAACTAAATAAATATTAGGACTATTACATGGTTATCTTTCCTAATGTATTTTCCTTTCGCTTTGAGAGGAGCTGCTACTTTCTCCGGGAGACGAGACGCTTCAGCTTCGCTTCAGCACCGCTCCGGCAGCCGAACCTGGGGCGAGCCCATTCCTTGTTCCTCTCTCCCAACCCGATCTCCTTCTTGCACTTGGTTTGCTTGTCTGTCGCTTTGAACTGAACTCCTGACCGCCATTTAGCTAAGCTATTTAATGTTTAAAAACTGCTAATTAAAATAATCCACTAGTGGGAATGTTACCTTTTATTTATTTTTTTGTAAAAAATAAAGCATTGATTACATGGTGCTTTATGCATGGTTAATTCACGGAAACTTACATTTTTGCTTCACTATATATACATTATAGAGAGGGAGTTATTTTATTTTGTATTTTAATCCAATGTGTGTTGTTATGTGTCCTTCGGTGCCCCCCACCCCTTCCCCCATTTATAACGCTCATATTGTGTGTCCCCCAAGGCCTGCGATATAGCGAGGGAGCACTGTATACAGTAAAATTATACTGTGTGGTATTTGGATACCGGTTTTTATAGGGATTTGTGTCTTGAGGATATGGATTGCTAATATAGAATAGTAATAGATTTTTATAGAACATTCTATGAAAGGCATCCATATAGAAAAGAGCAAGAAACAGACCCCTTTTAATTTTTATGGTATTCCAGTATCAAATTGTTTTACATACAGGTTTTCAAACTCCTAAGGAATGTCTTAAGTTTTGCATAGTGAGATTCTCAAAAGTACAGTAGTCAGTCCCAGAGTACAGTAGCTCACTTGGTGAAGGTCCTGCCATGTAATGTTCAGGGTGAGTCACACAGTCTGGAGTGCAGATATTGGCTGGGGATCACAATGGAAAAATGAATACACAAAGTACCAGTGCATGGCGGATTTGCAAGTAACACTTTTACTCATCTTTAAAAAAAAAAAAAAAAAAAAAAGATTTAAGTACCTTTGGAGCAATGGTGGTTTAAAGCATTTATTGAGAACATAACATGATTTTGCATAATGCAAATATTTATTTTATGTTCTTTACTTTTCAGTCATTTGATACAGTGTTCCTGAGACAGACTGGCTCTTGCCAGATCAATTAAAAAATATGCAAGCTGTTGGTTTGTAAGCAGGTGGGGGCTGTTTTCTGTCAAAGCACCAGTAACAATTGAATTGGCTTCAAAGAGCCTGAAATTGGAAGCCCAAACTGTGCAATCTCTGCAAGTTTTCTCATTAGTGGCACTTGAGTGGGAAAAGTGCCACTATAGAACCTTTTCCACAGTCCCTATTATGTATCTGATTCACTAGTCTGATAGCAAAAACCCATCACAGTAATGAAACATCTGTTGTTTTTAGGCAGAACAAGGCTATCGCCGTGGGGCTGTACTATCGGTAATCTGGAGCTGCGACAGCTTTGGTATAGCTTCCCATTCGGTAATGGTTGTCATTCCACTTGAAAGGGAACGTTAGGTTATTACCATAACCCTGGTTCCCTGAAAAGAATGACAACCATTGCCCTTCGAGGTCATGCCCCCAGCTGACATTCGATTTCGAAAATGACGATATGCTACTGTGAGGACGTCCCTCTTCAGCAGGGGACGGGAGGGACTTCCCCCTCACAGCAGGGCCCTGATAGGGCAGGTTTTTATATATGTGCTCAGTGGTTGACGGGTCAGAGAGGCTCTTCTCATTCGGTAATGGTTGTCATTCTTTTCAGGGAACCAAGGGTATGGTAATTACGTTTCCAGCCCCCCTAATGGGAAAGAACAGCTGTAGAATCGTCTCCGTGGCAGCCAAGGAAGAAGCTATTAACTTTATCGAATGTATTTCTGTGAACAGCTCTAGGTAGTTTTGGATCAGAAAATTGTAGCAAACTTTCCATCTGTTTCTGTTCTTTTGATGTAGTGTGTCCAAGTGCTTTGAGTTTGCTGCTGGGAGCTCATATTTTGCTATCAAAACACACACTGGCTTTGATCCTTGTATGTCTGTGTCACAAAGACGGCTGTAGTGGGTGACGTCAGACCAGAAACCAGGAACCAGGAAATGCACAACAGAGAGGTGGAGTTTTGGGGAAGCTGAGCGCTTGCTTGTGCTCAGCATTTAATAAATTAACAGAACAGTAAATAAAAAGGTTGTAACAAACACAAACACAGGACACGGCACATTCGCCAAATTAAAGAGACAAACAAAATGGACTACACAGACAAACACGGTGAGCTTCTATTTTAACTATTATTACTATTATTATTATTACAATTACCTCCATCTCCAATCCCGTTCTCCACTCACCAAACACACAACCCCGAGTGAGTGAAAACATGCAGCTTTTATGCAGCTGTACCGAGACTCGATTGCTAATCGTGCGGTACAACTGCACGTGAGTTAATAAAGTGCAATTCCCTGTGCTCACATATTACATTTTATTTGCACGTGAAGTGCTGTGCAATCCTCGTGCCTAAATACAAATATACATTTTAAACACTTGTGCTACACAGACCCATTTATATCCCATGTACCAATAACTATACACCAACATTAACACACAACATACAACACAAAATACACACAGGGGCGGGCACTTTGCCACAGTCTGTCAGAGTGAAGATTAACTGATGGTCCTCAGTGGTACATCCTTTGTACCACCACGCTGATGTATTTTCTGGACCAAGCACTCGCCATTTGTTTGTTTGTGTCACTTTAGTTTTAACAAAGGCTTACACAGACCACCTGCAGTAAACTAAACTGGACTGTTTACTGTTAGACACAAAGGCAAAGAAGCAGCAGCTGACAAAGTTGGGGCTTACAATACAAACAAAACTAGCTACCACAGAAAATCACACCAGTATGATAAAGCAATCTTCAATTGCGCATGTTTCGCTCCCCCACCATTATGAATCTGAATATACATGTTCAGATTGTTGTGTGGTTGTGACAAGGTTGCTGAGTGGATACAAGTGCAGAGGTGATTTAGTGCAGGAATAACACAGACAAAAACTGTAGTCCGGTTTGGAAAAGGGCTTTTATTTTTAATTCAGGTCTGGTGACCAAACAATAAACCCCGGCAATACACACCAGTGTGTAATGCGTGGAGGTAATAATAACAGGTTACAGCCCAAATAATAAACACACATTATCTGCCCCACAATAATACTGTACACAGTCACCAGTCCTGGATGCGTGCACTAGTGCTTGTGGTGGGTGATAACAGGTTATTTTTGTGACTGGTTGTGGCAATGTTGCCAGCCCCTGTGTGTATTTTGTGTTGTATGTTACGTGTTGTGTGTTACTGTTGGTGTATAGTTATGGGTACACGGGATATAAACGGGTCTGTGTAACAGGAGTGTTTAAAATGTATATTTATATTTAGGCACGAGGATTGCACAGCACTTCACGTGCAAGTAAAATGTAATAATATGTGAGCACGGGGAATTGCACTTTATTAATTCATGTGCAGTTGTACCTCTACTCCAATTGAATGATTGATTAGCAATCGAGTCTCGGTACAGCTGCATAAAAGCCGCATGTTTTCACTCACTCGGATTGTGTGTTTGTTGAGTGGAGAACGGGATTGGAGACAGAGGTAAATGTAATAGATAATAATAGAAGCTCACTGTGTTTTGTTTGTATAGTCCGTTTTGTTTGTCTTTTTGTTTTGGCTACTAGTGCCGTGTCCTGCATCTTTTTTGTCTTACAACCTTTTATTTTCTATCTCTCTGTTGATTATTAAATGCTGAGTGAGACCAATCGCTCAGCTTCACCAAACTCCACCTCTGTTGTTTATTTCCTGGTTCCTGGTTTCTGGTCTGGCGTCACCCACTGCAGCCATCTTTGTGACACTGGTGTAGTGGTATTCCAGCTTTGTGCTGGCCGTCTGGTGGTTTACTAACAAGCACAAACAAACAAAACACTCACAAATACAATTGTAGTTTTCACTGGGGTCGCTCACGGTCCTTCTAGTCTCTAATGAAAACCAAGCGAAGGAATAGATTGCGATTCTCCATCCCCTTTTATGCTGTCATGCATGACCCTTGATAAACGAGTGCAGCTGTCTTTACAATCTGCAGCTGCTACGTCGTTTCCCTTCCGGGCCAATACGTTCTTGCAATGGAGTCTCGCCTTCTTCCAGACTGACTGACTTCCCGACCCTGGGAAAGAACTGTCAGGCCAGCCCGTCCAAAGAACACTCTTTTCATTGCTTAGCGCCCTCACAGGTACAATTCATTGTATTTCTGTCACAGTGGTACTATATCAGCAGGTGTGGGTTAAAGGGGCTGGCACAAATCCATAGTTGCTGTAATTAAACAAGTATTCCTCTTGTGTAATTTGACACTGTACTGTTAACATCTCTGTTGCAATCAAGCAATGCCTGGATAGTTAGGTATTGTAAAGCGTACAGAATTGGAGTGTACCATCTGCTTACTTGCAATAAGGTGCTACTTGCGATGTCACTTATATTTCACTTAACGGAATTCATCCATGATGGAAGTACAGGCTTTAGGTTTTCATCTGGTTACATTAATATTATTTTCACAGACTCTAAATTATAAATCTTTCTCTTCTTGCCTTCTTTAGGAATTGACTTTATTTAGTTTACTCTGTGTCAATGCATGGCTCCACCAAATTCTGATGAATGCAATCAGCACTCTAACTAAAGCCCCTAAGAGGGACCATTGATTGGGTTAATGAGCTTTAACATGCATTAACCTGAACTGCAGCAGTACCACTTGTCCAGTAAACTTCAGATAATAGATTGCAGATGAAAGTAATTACATTGACAATCAAAGTAATTAGGTGGCCAGTGGACCTGACCGATTAAGCAGTACAGGGCATAAACTTGGGATCAAATTGTGATCTTTGTTAAAAGGTACTGGGCTACTATGCCTATAAATATGCAACTTCAGCTGAAATCTTTTATAATTGACTATACTTTTTGGAATAAGCAGGACTGGCAGCTGAAGCAGGGTACACTGCACAATGTGTATCACACCCTGCTTAACCCCCTCCAGCGCTACTCTGCTGAGGAGATAGTCAACATTTGCGTGGGAGTTACATCATTGAGTAGCATACTAATTGGACTCCACAGTTGCCCCTTACGTAAGTAGGTGCTTACTGTATGTAGAAAACATTTGAAATACAGGTATCCATTTACTCTAATGAAACAAAGTACTCTTTTAGACACCTTTGAAATGGGGAATTATAATTTAAAAGTCTGAAAAAACATCCCGGTTCGGTGCCTGTCGTTTCTGTTACCCTGCTATTTACTTTGTAATTTATGAATGTGGGTAGCTAGAGAGCTTTACAAGCATTTGTGGTGTGCAGTTTGCACGCTATTTAATGACACGGCACCCAGCACCAACACTATTAGTGTTCTATAATGAAATGTAGATGTTGAGTGCATTCAAGTGTTGAAACCTCTGTCAAGAAATGCTGTGCATCAATGTTCCAGTGAATTTAACGTCCTTGTCATGAGATCAATAAGCAATTTTATACAAATAGGTGGAGGACATCGCTTTTTAAAACTGTGTCAAAATGTAAAACAACAGTCTTTACATTTGAAGTGGCACTCTGTCAAGCCTCAAGCAATTTTAAAGTGGATTTCATAATGGAAAATTAGGTCCTTGAAACAACTAAACAGACAAGTTATTAACCCCCCCCCAACATACTTTTGCACTTTTAGAGCTTTGTTGAGAGAAAAAATAAAATATTGAAATCACAAATCACGCTTTTATGTGTTTAAAAAAAACAAACGATTATTTTAGTATCAATTTTCATTATTGAAGGCTTCTTGTAACTTTGATGTCAAGACAAACAGTTACTAAGATGCTGTCTTCATTTGCTGAACTAATAAGCCTGAAGTAATTATTTAGTTGACCACAATGAGTAACATTTTCACTTAAGGCGTTGTAAGGCACGACACAAAGTATACTGGTATATGAAGACCAGTATATCCCTGTTTACTGTGGATAATAAATAACTGTAACTCCGTGGAGCCAAGCAAAATGACTGTGGCTATCCAGTTTTAATGATTGGACTGCATTGTTTTTTTTTTTTTTTTTTTTATAAACGCAGATCTGAAAGGAAAGCTGTTGCAGAGAAGGTGAAATAAAGGCCCTGGAGCTTGTTGTTAATATGTATGCTACTGATTCTGTTCAGATAAGATTAATGAGTGAGTTGTGTTGTCTGAGTAGTACATCAGTTGCTTTTGTGCGATAGATTTGTCAACACTTTTTTGCACAGACATTAAAAGTAATTTTAGGATTATACACTCTGATTATTAAGTCATGACCTGAATACGTGCTTCATGATTTGTATAATGGTGAGTAAAATAGAGAAAACATCCACAGAAAAAGGATGGCAATTTTAAAAAAAATGTAGTAGTAGAGGCTCCAAACAATTACATTCCAAAAGTAGACTGTGAACAGGATGGCAGACCAGAAATGCAGACCCCAAACAATGATGAATGGCGGTGAATCTGAGACGCTACGCCGTCCAGTGTTTTATTGTAAAACAATAATAACAAACAAAAGATTTAAACAAAACAAACGACTGAAAATAAAGGGCGCGTGGGCAAAAGTAAATAGACAGACAAACAAACAAAGTGGACGGACAGAAAACAAGTACCATGCTGGAGCTTCCAGCACGAAATAGCAATTGTTAATAGAATAGACTCTCTCCTTCTCCCTCCTGTTCTCCACTCACGAACACACAACCTCGAGTGTGTGAAAACATGCAGCTTTTATGCAGCTGTACCGAGACTCTATTGCTAATCAATCGTTCAATTGGAGTCTCGGTACAGCTGCACGTGAATTAAGAAAAGTGCAATTCCCCATGCTCACATATTATTTTACCTGCACATGAAGTGCTGTGCAATCCTCTTGCTAAATACAAATTACACTTTATAACACTCATGCTCATAACCCATATTTATATCCTGTGTATTTTATACATAAACACTAACATTAACACATTACATACAACATAAAACACTGACAAACACAAAGGGGTGGAACACTCCGCCACATAGACCAATCTAAATCTAAAACAAAATTGCCAAAATGGTTTAACAGATCAATTAAAAAAATATTCAGAGAAGAAAGGCATTTTAGAGCATTTAAAAGCGACCAAGAACAAAGTACACAGAAAGAGTACTTGGAACTGCAAACATAAGTCAGAAAGGAAGTTAGAAAGGCCAACAGAGAGATAGAAATGAGCATTGCTAAGGGGGCTAAAACCAATTCCAAAAAGTTTTTTCCAATATTATAACAGCAAGAGAACTTTCAAAGAGGAGGTAAAATGTCTAAGAGATACAAATGGCAAAATCATAGACGAAGAGAAAAAAAGAGTAAATATATTAAGTTATTACTTTTCACAAGTTTTTACAAAGGCTGATACGGGCAACATGCCCCACATTTCCGCCTGTTCCTATACAGTTTTAAATAACTTTAGCATAACCAAGGCAGAAATGTTAAAGGGACAAGGATCTCTTAAAATAAACAGATCCCGCGGGCTGGATGAGATCCTCCCAATAGTACTCAAAGAAATGAAAGAAGTCATTTACAAACTGCTAACCAAGATCATGCAACAGTCTCTTGACACAGGGGTTGTACCGACAGACTGGACAATTGCAAATGTAATACCAATCCACAAAAAGGGAGACAAAACCGAACCGGATAATTACAAACCAATAAGCCTGACATCTATTATATGTATACTTCTGGAAACTATCATACGATCCAAAATGGAAGATTACCTATACGGTAACAGTATCTTGGGAGGCAGCATTGTTTTAGGAAAGGGAGATCGTGTCTAACTAACCTGCTTGATTTTTTTTGAGGATGCAAAACATCGACAATGGATAACTGCAGAGCATATGACATGGTTTATTTAGATTTCCAGAAAGCTTTTGACAAAGGCCTGCATAAAAGATTAATTCTCAAACTGAACACGGTAGAGATTCAAGGAAATGTATGCACATGGAATATGGAATGGTTTACATGTAGAAAAGTACTGATTAGAAGAGAAGCCTCAAAATGGAGCCAGGTAACCAGTGAAGTACAACAGGGATCAGTATTCAGTCCTCTGCTATTCCTAGTCTACATTAATGACTTAGATTCTGGTATAGTGAGCAAACTTGTCAAATTTGTAGACAACACAAAAATAGGAGAAGTGGGAAACACCATTGTAGCAGCAAAGGTCATTCAAAATGATCTAGACAGCATTCGGAGCTGAGCAGACACATGGTAAATGACATTTAATAGAGAAATGTGTAAGGTACTGCACACAGGCAATACAAATGTGCATTATAAATATCATATGGGAGATACTGAAATTGAAGAAGGAATCTTTGAAAAAGACCTAGGAGAAATGTCTTCATCTATCCATTTTGGGGAAGCTATAAAAAAGGCCAACAAGATACTTGGAAATGTAGTGAAACGTGTTGAATTAAAATCAAGGGAAGTAATGTTAAAACTTTAAAATGCATTATTAAGACCTCGTGTAGAATATTGTGTTCAGTTCTGGTCACCTCGCTACAGTTCAAAGAGGAGCGACCAAAATTATTCCGGGTTTAAAAGGCATGTCGTATGCAGACAGGCTTAAAGAATTGAATCTCTTCAGTCTTGAACAAAGAAGACTACATGGCGATCTGATTCAAGCATTCATGATTCTAAAAGGTATTGACAGTGTTGACCCAAGGGACTTTTTCAACCTGAAAAAAGAAACAAGGACCAGGGGTCACAAATGGAGATTAGATAAAGGGGCATTCAGAACAGAAAATAGGAGGCACTTTTTTACACCGGGAATTATAAGGGTCTGGAGCCAAATCCCCAGTAATGTTTGAAGCTGCTTGGGATCAATAAGCTACTAACAACCAAAAGAGCAACACTTTGTAAACTTTCGTATGTGCTAGTTCTCACAGAGAACATGGCAGTGGTGGCCTATATAAATCAACAAGATGGCCTACGGTCCCCAAACATTGTGTTGCCTGCAAGCTTATGCTCTGGGCCCATGAAAACCTCCTGTCCATAAAGTCAGTTCATATACCAGGGGTGACAAACTGGATAGCAGACCTCCTCTCCATGTGCCCGAACCTCGTATGGGTGATATTCGGGCACATGGAAGTTAACCTCTTCACGACCCAGGAGTCCACTCACTGACCCCTCTGGTTCTCCCTTCTGGAGGGTAGGCACCCACTTGGTATAGAGGCCCTGGCCCACGAGTGGCCCAAGGCTGTGCTTTATGCCTTACCACCGTTGCTGTTCCTACCGCTGTGCCTGGAGCAAATCGGACAAGAACAGGCTTGGACGTTCCTGTGTTATGATATATAGGGTTACGCTATATAATTATTTCTTTCTGTAGCTTTTCTAACAAATAGAAAAAGTGTTTGTGGGTTTAACAAAGAAATCCTTATAAAAATGCTTTCATGTTTAAAAATAGTTACTGTGTCCATTGGCATGGGACCATTGCCATTTGTATGATGTAATCCCAGAGTTCAGATTCATAAAAACATCTTTGTTTCCACAGGACATTGTCCTTGAATTAGAATATGTTTTTTTGTTGTTGTTTTGTTTTGTGCTACTCAGAGTAGGAAAACTTTTTAACTTTCGGCTTTTAATTTTTGAGTACAGATATCATCACTGTAATGATGTCAAAAAGAAAATGACCATGCCTTGTGTTGCCTGTGTGTTTTTCATGTTGTATTTTCAAAGCTTTACCATCTTTAATCGTACCTTCTGGGCGTATGCCCCATTACTTAAATGCCTTCAATTCTGCCATTAACTACTTAGCTGCTTCCCATAATGGCTAACATGCTTTGAACTCAAAGACACAGCTCAGGTAAAATGACCCGGTAAGTGTGACAATGACCTTTGTTTTTGTTGGCCTCCCACTGTTCTGATACTGTATACAATACATATACAGATTTGCTTTATTCCCATTCCAGTGTACTGTTGTAAAATGATCATGTTCTTGACCTGCTTTAATAAGAAGAAAATTGACTTGACTTGAAAATCCTGGAGGGCCAGGACAGCAACAGCCTTCCTAATGCCATTCCATTTATATTGTGTATTCCCTGTGTTCTGAACAGAAAACACACACATTGTTGAAAGCAGTTGATTCAGAATGATTCAGATTATGTGTCAGAAGCTTGAGCAGCCGAGTCTTTATTTAATGGTCTGTAACTTTCTGATTTGCCTTTAGCAGATGCCTGGGTCATGACATCGCGCCACTTATCTGTGATCACTGAGCTGTTCAGTGAAACAGCATGCTTTCTGAATAGCCTGGACCTCTGCAGACAGGGTTTTGTTACATACCGTGTGATATTGTAATAAAGAAACATTTCCAAGACCCGTGGAGAAATGGCGGTTTTAGGCATATTGTGCTGTTTTTTTTTTTTTTTAACACGAGCAGTGAGCTTACTTTGGGTTTGGATACAGATATAGCCAATGTAGTAATTCAATCATATTCAAGTTTAAACATGTACTTAATTTATGTGCAGAATAGAAGTGTAGATCTACAGTAGGTCCACGGTATCAAGAGGATATCAGTGGGGGTCATAACCATTAACTTTTCTTATTACAAAAGCTTTGGAAGAATTAGAAACATCATTGGACCACCCAGAGCTGTCATCTTTGTGGGCTGCTGTGAGGTCGTGTCAGAAGTTGTTTCTTAGTGTGGAAAAAAGAGGCTCATATCAAGGTGTTAAACCACAAGGGTGTACAGGAGGTATTCATTTCATGTAAAGCAATTAACAGGTAATTCTCTCCTGTGCTTTTTGAACCCACTTGGAAAGGGGAGCCATGTCAGAGCTTTGTCTTTCTTGTTTTCCGGACGTGGTTTTGTTGGGAGCAGGCCAAGCCACTGCGGTTCTTGGCAGACCGCATTCATCTATGCTCTCTCTCTCTCTCTCTCTCTCTCTCTCTCTCTCTCTCTCTCTCTCTCTCTCTCTCTCTCTCTCTCTCTCTCTCTATATATATATATATATATATATATATATATATATATATATATATATATATATATATATTTATCGCTGTATCTAAAAGGGATTTATTAATGAAGTCATGCCTGAGCATTTTATAATAGGACATCCGACAGATAAAGAGAAATTAGAGTGCCACATGGGATGTTGTATCGTTTCACAAGTTAACCCTGTGTGTGCTCAGTCTGCATCCTACACTTTTGACATGAAGTTTTATGATTGAGGGCTTGAGTGATTATTTTTTGTTCAGTTGGGGGGGGGTATCAGTTTTTATTATTATTTGGCAAAATCAGTTATTTCCCTTTATTACAAATAAATACCCCTTTCGGTTTCTATAATACATTGAAAGTACATTTCACTAATACGTATGCGATGCATTTTAAATCAGAATTGTGAAGAGTAACATTTTATTTTACCCCCTTATCTATCACTGCAGTTCATTTTTTTGCTGCAGTGTATTGTAGTAATTAATCCCTGCATACAATAAGTTATTTACATTCATCATGGTACTGATTAAAGTTTGACCTTTAGCTACAATAAGAATGTTAATCATAATAATAATTAGGCCATTGTTGCACACAAGAAAAAACTTTAATATGCATTAGTAGCAGCATAACTACACTAGTTTTATATTTATAATAACTTTTTTGGTTCATTATTAAATAAAACCGGAACGCCATAAAAACTAACTGGCAACTCCGTGTTGCTGGTTTGTTTGGGTTCGTGGTCATTAAGTCCATTGATAAACAAATGACGCATTGATGCAAATTACGCGTATTACTTAGTGCACAAAATTGATGATTGGTCAGTTGCAATGTCTTTGCACACTGCCCATCTTCTGAAAACCGTTTTCTTTATATAGAAAGAGAGTGGTGCATTATTGACATTATTTAAAGTATGTTGCCAAAACCCACGTTTATCTGTTCAAAAGAATAGAAATGGAATCTTCTAAATAGGTCTTAGGGGTTGTTTTTTCTTTTGGTTATTATCTGTTAAAACCGAAAACTTCAAGCCCTATTGTGGCAATGTTGCCCCGCACCTGTGTGTATTTCTGTGTTATATGTTGCGTCTTGTATGTTAATATTGGTGTATATTCATTGGTACACAGGATATTATATGGGTTACGAGCACAAGTGTTTAATGTGCAATTGTACTGAGACTCCAATTGAATGATTGATTAGCAATCGAGTTTCGGTACAGCTGCATAAAAGCAGCATGTTTTCACTCACTCGGGGTTGGGTGTTCGTGAGTGGAGAACTGGTGAGAGAGAAGGAGATTTGTTTAAATAACAATTGCTATTTGGTACTTGTTTTCTGTTCGTCCACTTTGTTTGTCTGTCTGTTTACTTTGGCCAACGCACCGTTTTGTTTGTTCAGTCTGTGTTTTTTCTGTTTTGTACAACCTTTTTATTTGAAATAAACTGGTGACTGGATAAACTGATGACTGGAGTAACAGTGAGAGATATTTGTTCATTATGTTAACCCTGGTTTTATATCGGGAGTGCAGTGTTCTAAAGGCAGGTGCACCATTGTTAAAATAATCCATACCTGCAGGTGAGCCACTGTAGGAGAAAGTAAAATAAATTATCCCCTGGGCTTCTGCTAATGTCAATGAGGCGTGAAATGGAAGCTTGAGTGGTTTATAAATGTCAGAAAGACCCAGGAAATGGCTTGCATTGTTGACTGTAAGTATGCATTGGATTTTAGAATGTATTGTATCGGGTTCCTGGGGTACAAACAAGATGCAGGGAAGAGCTCATAAGAAAACATCCCCTAATTTTGCAACTTGTGTGTCTTTGTGTTACTTGCTTTTTTTCACAAGCAGTCAAATAAAGAGTGACCAGTTCACTGACCAGTGCAGTGATACCGCTATAGTCATACCTTTTGTAGGTGTGTGGGGAAGGGGGGGTTACTGGGTTTTTAGATACTAAATGACAATATGGTATTTTTCTTTCATATTTATATAATGCAATCACAGTTTTTATATCTCTTCACCAATGCTCAACAAAATCTCTTGGGAAACGCTAGGCTGGCTTCTCAGTGTACGATAACAGAACATTTTTACTTTATACAAAATATGTTTACAATAAAATAAAATAAAATAAATTTAAAAAAACAATTGTATTATCCGCTACACAATGGTGTAGGACTGAAGAACCCCAAAGCAAAAGAAGTGTTGTTCTCTCTACCTCAGGGAGACTGGAAACGTGTGTGTACTAGCAGGTCTGGGAATATAATCTGATTTTATTGGCATACATGAATAATTCATTCTGAATAATAATGTGCTGCCCGATTTGCTGCAGCAAAGTATTTCAAACTGCTAATAACTAGTATATTGTTGAAAAACAGGCAGTGATCAACCAGACAGAACTTGCTATAGTGATTATATCAGTGAAATGTATTTGTCATACATCTTGCACACTTATTATTCTGCTGGAGACATAAACCTGCCTGCATTCGTGCAAAGTCAAATTCTTGAGCAGGTGTTAAAGTGCGGTAATGTCTCGAAATGCAAGTGCAGACAGTAATGTCAGCTACTCTGCAGTGCTGTTAGTCTACTGGGTGTTTCAAAGCAGACTACATCTGTTTACTCTGCGTATTTTAAACAACTGGGGCCAGCTCTGACAGTTCCTCTGATAAGAGCAGTTTTGACTTGAAAATAATGATTGTATTATATAGGGTCTTATATGAAGAATACCCCCAGCCATAATAACGATATAATTCAATCAAAGGGTTCTAAGAACGTGGTACAAGAACAAGCCTTGAATACAGTTTTTGTATATTTTATGTATTGTAATGCATGGTAACAGAATATTTGTTGTTTGAAGATGACATAGACTCAAACATTTGCAGCTGTTTTAATTATAGTCGGAACAGTAGTAGGACTACCAATGCTTATTGGAAATTAAAAGTACTATATGGACTTTTGCTTCATTGTGCACCTTTTTCTCGTAGTTGTCTTTTTAAATAAAACTGTATTTGTTCGATATCACAGGCAAGGGTCTGTTCACGACCGGCAGTCTGCAGTGGTACTCATGACGTTAGGGTTATTGTTAGGTGCTGCAGTGCACTTATCAGTAGCCAATGCTTTATGAGCCCTACCTTTTATGGAACATTGGGTAATAAGTCACATACAAGTAGGAACACAGATGAAGTCAAGTATTCATCCATTCAGCAAAATGTAGTATTTTATTGCAATTAGCTGTTAAGGATTTAGAAGGTCATGACACTGGGGAGCCAAACTGACATAACATGCAGTCTACTTATAATAACCTTCAACACATAACCACTGCTGGGTGTTTGATTCAGCCGTGACTCACTGCGCATTAGTGACCTTAACACTTCTAAGTGATTATCATCTCTAACATAGAAGCTTTCCTGTCCTTTTTAATTAATTATTTCATTATTGTTGTTATTAATGTTTTACCACTTTTGGCTAGTGAGATACTCTCCTCCCAATCAGTAACTCTTACAGTTTCAGGACAGTTTGAACAGTTCTTGTTTTCTTGTTGTTGTGCAGCGTTCTAATCCTCAAAGGTTTGGTGTTATTGCAGGGAAAAAAGAGCTTCAACAGAGTCAAGCTGAACATATTATAATAATATATATTTTTTTAATGCGAAAGGGAGAGAGAATAAAAGGTTTTTACATATAACAGTTCCATCAAAAAGCATCAAAATAAGTAATTTCTTGTAACACACTCGTACTGGTAAATTATCAATTTCAACAGCTGAAGAGCTCTTGACTTCCCTGAAACCTGTGCCGTCCTTCAGAGAGGTCTCTCTTGATGACTTTACCTCATCATGTTCTTAGAAGCTAAGTTTCCCTCAAAGTACACCCTGAGCTGGTCAAAGTGCACAGCACTATTGTTGCAGTAGAAACTGAATGTGCTCCGTTATTTGAGCTGAAGTTTTTTGCAAGTGTATAAACACTGGCATCTAGTTATGGATCGATATCAGTGGCAAAATTGGATGTATTACATTACTGTTGCCTTTAAATGTTTCCTGATATTCTAAGGGCAGATTAGTGTCAGTAGCATCTTTAACATTACAAACAATCATTACAAGTGGATTGGAGTTACTTGAGTATTAATTGTAAAATAACTTTATTAAACTTTAGTGTGTGTGCTATTGAGGACTTGCTGCATCCAACTTAATGACATATATTTTAAAACAGGCTTCTTACATGCGGTAACGTTCTTCTTTGAATCGAATTTTCATGTCATAGACTGATACTTTAAACTGAATCCTACAGCTGTGATGCTTTCTGGTAGAAAAATCTAATATTTTGAAAGTACAATAACGTATTATTTAGGGACCACAGTAAATAAAGCAGGGAGATTTTTGAAAAACAAAATAATTAATAGAAAATATCTGGGAAGCAGATCTGGTAAGGGTTGAGTTATTTAAATGTTTTTACTTGGTGCTTAAAAGATTGAATACCAAATAAAATGTGTATAAAAGATCTTACGGATGTATTCATTTTGTTTAAAAGGGAGATTAAGGTGATTCTTTTTTTTTTCTTAAAGCCTTCATCATTTATATACTGGTAATGATCCTTGACAACTTGCGCCTAGTGATGGGCTGCAATTAGATCTGAACATTTCTTCAAAAGTTTGAGTTGTGTTATTAACTTAAGTTCACAGATGTGCCTGGGTGAAACAGCAATGAATATGGCAGGTATTACAGTGCAAAAGTGGATGGTATGATTGGCACCCCCCATCGCAGGGTCTAATGTCAGTTTTATTTTCTCCCCTACATATCTGAACAATCCTTTCACTTTTAACAACCCTTCTTGTTAAATAAATGACCACATGTATTGAATAATAAGATTGTCACACAATAGAGTTTTACATGTATATATAACCACTTATCAATGTATGAAGAAACTGGGAAAGTATATTCTTTAACACAGGTTATTAAGAATATCACAATGTGGGGGGTTTATAGGCATCTGCATGTCACTTGTGCATACAGTGAATATTGGCCTTGGTGATCTCCTTTTTCATGCTACTGAAGGCGTTTTTTGTTGTATTTATAGCATGACTGTGGATGTGTGTCACTCACAAGCTTGTTTTCTTGAGTGTTGCTGCAGCTTGTACACCTTCATGGCCAGATCCGTACTGCAATTGAGAACAAGGCCTCAACAGTGTCCCCGAGTTAAATGAAGGAGCTGAAATGAGTCTGTTTTTTTGGGATAGCATACAAATACACATTGCAATAATGTGTACACAATAGACAATGCAAATGAAAAAGAACCTGTCAATACAATTGTGTTTTTAAACAATTAATGGTGATTGTAAACATAGATAGAGGAATAAAATGTCAACATTGCTCAGCAGTCCATAAATAACTTAATTCATTTGATTGTGCCCAGTGTTGACAAGAGCCTGTGCAAACAACATCAAAATGAGCCATCAAATGAAATTCAGTGATAATAAGGCTGTTTCAGTTCAGGGAAGATCCATGTGTTTTCTCATTTTAAAACACACAGCGTCGATTGCACTGTACCTGTGACTTAGTCCGCATCAAGTGGACTAAAATGGAGTCTAGCAAATCCTGCAGCTCTATACTAAGTTAGTCCTGATTGCAGCGAACCAAACAGCTAATCCTGAAAATTGGTTTAGCTGACCTGAACAAGTGGAACAAGTTAGATCGATAATGAGGACTAACCCATAATAAGCCTGTGGCAGAGCAAAGCTCTGCCGTTTAGAAATTGGCAGGGATGGGGTTAATTTCCCTTACCTGCCTGGCTTTATTGTGTTCAGGTTGCTGGGGTTGATTAGTTGATTAGCTTAATTAACGATCAATCAGCGCCCAACCACCTGACATAAAAGGAGGCCTCTGCTTTCCATTGAGAGGAGGGAGCTGAGGAAGCAGGCTGGTGGTTTTTGGTTTGCTTGTATTTTAGAATTTTGCATTGCCCAGCCTGGAAACGTATTTTTGTAAGTTTTGTTGTCTTTTTATTTGTGTTTAAAGATCTTTATTTTGCCACAAAGCCATTACAAATGCGGATGGAAATTCACAATTTAAAGTGTAACTACAAACTCAGAAATTTACATGTACATTGTCATTACTAACATTTGATAAAAAAAATAAATAAAAAAAATACATTGAAGACATTGAACCAGTAAAGTCAGAAATAGGAAAAAGTATGGGAGCAAGGAACAGAGTACAATAACTGGCATGTGTGACGATTTGAGAAGGGATTTGCTTTGTAAATGTGACAGATTTTATTGGAGACAATAACACCATATGGGTTAAAATATATATATATATATATGTATGTATGTTTGCTCCTGTGATTAACTGTCATTCTGCTTAAGTTAGCTAATTGGGTCCTTTGTGTTCTGTTTCATGACAAAAGGCACACATTTTAGGTGCCCTGCATTCCCTGTTTGGTGTGGACAAAATGGTTATCCTGACTTTGTTTTTGCTTGAACATTTATTTTTGGGGGATTACAGTACAACTTTGTTCTATCAATTTGGGGAAATATCTGGTTTAGCTTGTTTCTTTACTTCCTAGTTTTCTCTGAACAGATCAAGTGCTGTAATCCTTCAGTCGAAGGTGAGTGAATCAGTGGGTTTATATAAAGCAAAGTAAACATTGCAGAGTTAGCTTTCAGTCCAGATATGAGTGATCAAAAACTGTATTTATTGAATCCATTTGAACAATTTTGTGAAATTATTTGGTGCTGATAGATCACTAAGCTTAATGCTTAAAAAGGCATTTGACTGCAGTCATAGTGAAGATCTCTGAGCAGAGGATTTAACACAAAAAGCTAATGCCACCTGCAGACACTGTTTTAGTAACAACTTTTTTTGTATGTTCTGGATCACATTGGGATCATTTAGAGTTTAGTGAGAGTAGGGCTGGATTAAGAATGAAAAGAGCTAAGGGGATCTCAATGCCCCCATTCAGGTTGATAAACAAATATATATTGTAATGGGATATGGTGCTGTGATATATATAATTACACAAACAAAAGTCTAGGGGTGGGAGGGGCTATCACCCACACTGGAGTTCCAAGAACCAGCACCTGCAGGAGGAGCAGCATTTACTTACAGTGGAAGTAAGAGCTTAGAGCCCCTGTCCTATGCAGCTTGTCTAATCTACAGCAGCAAAAGTATCTCTCCTGGTCTTCAACATAATTATAACCTGGTTTCTCTCCTGGTCTTCAATATAACCTATTATATGGAACTGTGGCAGAGCTAGCCCATGCCAACATCCAAAACCCAGCTCAGGCCTGATTCATCAGCCTTGACTTTAAGGCAGTTAAGTACCACAAAACTGTGCTAACAGGCGTTTGTGTAACATCCATCCATCAACTATCTCCAAACTGGGGAGAGGGTGGATGCAATTCTGACACAATATAATATTTTATTTGGATTTACTGTGCTGGAAACCAAACCTCAATGCCTGGTACATACACCCATCTCCATGTTTACTGACAAAACAACATAGTACTCTATTACATTGTCACTCTACATATTTAAAAAAGTAGACTGTATGAATTCAAGATTCTAAACTACTGTAAGTGGGCATCTACTGGGAATTACTGAGTCTGAGAATCTGACTAAAATGATCATTATTCCCATACATTACTGTTGCTTGAAGATGTTTATTTATATTTGTTATCCCTGTGTCACACCCCACCAGATCATGAAACCCCAACAAATAAGAGTGTGCTTTGGATTGAGTGCATGTAAAGCTTAAGATTGCAAAACACAGGCATGCCAGTGTCATGCACTAGTCTGTGCGTCTTGCTTTGCGCTATGACCACTGAAATAAATGATGCTAGCGTGCTTATACATCATGGTAGGGTAGGCTTGTGCTAGTTTGGTTTGCTCTGGGGCTTTTAAAAACACATGTTGATGGTCTGTCAGAGCCAGTCTGAAGGGCTGACATTGTTGGCATGCTGGTGAGCACAGGAATGTCTGGGACTGCCTCCATGCACTTCCTAGCCAGAATTCATCAGTGGAGTAGACAGACTGATGGAAAAACTGTGAACCGATCACAGAATCCCAAGATTTCCTTAAACTATTAAACCTCGATCATAAGGCTGCAGTGTCCTGCAATAATGATCGGGTTATATATTTGGTTGGCGTCTGCTTCCTACAGAGTTTAGTGCACTCCAGGAAGACAAGCATTATTGGGTGTCAAATGTGTTTACATTCTTCAAATGTAATTTAAGCAAGAGGAACCCAAGGAACCCAACGTGATATTTTCACCACAAACTTAAGTTAAAAGCTGAAATAACATTAGTAATAATAAAAAACGTTTCCTGTATTTAAAATAGAAGAGTAATATATGTATTGTGAAGCCATAAAATGAAAGTAATGCACTATATATTATTACTTTTATTAATTCAATCAAATCAGTCAACTCTGGTCCTTTTCCATTATAATATAAACATTAGCAATTGTGAGGTGTTAGGGTTTTGAAAATAGATTGCCCATCGACAGATTCTAATTGTTATTGAGTGGGTGATTTTCAGAAATGAGACTAAAAAAAGCATGTAACAGAATCCGAGACAGGCAACATTATGCTATGGGTTCAAGTACAGGTACAATCAATGAATCCTACATCTTGCAGCTATAAACTGGATTTTCTTTGCCACTGTTGTTTTGTTGGTTCTGTTTTTGGTTTAAAAAACACCATCCAATCTGTTAAAATACTTCTCATACCTGACTGAGCTGAACACATGTCTATAAAAGGCTCAGCAACTCATGCCAAATCTAATCGGGTCAGCGTGGGGTGTTACTTCACTCATCGCACACAATGCTAGCGTGCCAGACCGCTAGGCTTTGCTTCATATATTTTATGAACACATATATTGGCAGCCAGTTTACAACAAATTAAAAAAAAAAAGGAATAATTATGAAGAATGTAATTATCAGCAAAAGCGCCGTCTTACTTCTTTCTTTGTTTATGGATGGTTAATCATAAACACACCAGGAAAGACCTCCCTTACACGTTGACATCAACAACCGTCTGGTTGTTATTATTCTCCACAGCCACCAGTTTGTGCGTTTTGCGTCCTTTGGTGAAACCCTGCGTGGTGGCACATTTTTCCTTTTATGTAATTTCACACTTCAGCAGACACTTTTAGAGTACTGTTTTTCTTAGGAGAAAGAGTAGCCTCTGAAGTGTAGGCAGTAGCTTCATAATAACTCTGCTGATCTATAGAAACCTAAATCTCTGTTTAAAAATATATGGTACCTCATGGTAATAAGTCTAGCAAACTGTAGTAAAGCAAAGTGAACTAATGGTAAACCGAAGAATAGTATGTTAAAGGCACAGTAAAATCATAGGTCTAGATTTTTCAAGATCCTTGTTATATTTGAAGACAACATAGACATGTTTTTGAGTCCTTAAGTTAAGATTTTTGGTGATTTGTTTGTGTAATTTAACCTAACCAAACAAATGCACTTTGGTGTAAATATCTTTATGCAGTTCTGGCCCATAGTACGAACAGCGCCTTCCACAACAGTCAAAGGTTGGTTTGCCACTGTATTGCATCACTTGCATGCATAAACAGACTGCACAGAAAGAAGTATTAAACTACAGTATATTAGTGGCAGGCAAGAGAGCACACCCTGGGGTTCTAGTTTACCTCAAGGCTACAGTTAGCCAGTTCCAGGGAGATAGTTGCTTGGTTACATGCCTATTTGGTGTTCTATGTACTGCTATAAGTAGTTTTTCTGTTTTTAGAATAAAACAAAATAAACAATATTAAAGTCCCTTTGAAAGGTTTATGGCAGTATAGCCTGATTAAGGCATAGCAGAGTGTGGTAAAGCACAGGCAGGCATGGTGAAGCTCACAGTTATACTAAGGCTCCATTCACACTTGACTGATATTCCGTTTCCCGGTACGGTTCATTTGAGTTTGGAACGTTTGCCCTTAAGTATGAAAGCTCCAATCGCTCCCAGGAATGATTAAAACGAACCATCCCGAGACCACATGAAAGAGGTGGTTTCAGCACGGTTGCATCTGTTCTGGGGACAGTTTGGTTATTTTTGCTTCAGTGTGAAAGAAAAATGTTCTTAGTTCAATTGCGAACTTCAAGTGTACCAAAGTGTCAGTTTGGTAACTGATGTAACTCAGTTGAAACTAAAACCAGAAGAATCTTGTATACAATAGTATTATTGACATCATTGTAGTATACCTTGAAATTGAAGATGTCACTTCATGGAGATGAAGAAAAGCATTCTGTTGCCTCTTCTGCAGCTGTAGAATATTGTACTTATGCTTTAGCTAACTGTGATATCGGATGGTAAACTTAGTTATTTTTTTAAAAAGATTTAAAAAAAAAAAACCTGCCCCATTTAAAACAATCGAGAATTACGAATATTTAACTGTCATATATGTTATATTAGGCAGGCCTATATAATAAACAAATGTTAACTTGAGATTTGTTTTTGTAGTAGTGCCTGTAGCTGAGAGACTACAAACTCCGGGTGAGAGTTTGTTCAAACAGCAGATCCCACAAGAAGAAAGTCTGAACACGAAGTAGGCTATAATAATAATACAGGGTTTTATTTCATTCACGCTTCTCTCATGCACTGGTTTCATTTGAATGTTAGTTTTACTTTAATTTGTAAATTCTGTGACGTGAATACGTTTTTATTAAGATGCATATTTGTCCCAGTGCTATAAAGAAAACAACTGCATTGTGTTCAGTTTTGCCAAGATCATAATATTGCTACTGCATCATATAGATCAGCTGCATAAGGACCTTTCTACCACAGAATAGAATATGTTAAAAAAAAAAAAAAAAATGCATGAGGTAAGTGGCTTATGAACAGTAAATGCAAAACGTTTTATTATATTAAATTATATTATATTAAATTAAGGCTGCCAAATGTTAAATTCATATGTTTTTTACGTATCATGTTAGATATAAGCTGTTTTTTGTGTTCTCAGTACAATTACAGATGTGTAATGTGAAAGGGAAGTGTTCTCGGTGCACTTGAAAAGATGGAAGTGAACTCAGTACATTTCCAGGTGTACTCACCACACATCCAGTGTGAAAGAGAAACGATCCGGGGAGGTTTCCACTGAAAAGCGCCGAGCACACCTGGTAAGTGTACCGTACTGGGTACACTTACAAGTATTCACAGTGTGAAAAGGGGGTAAAGCATGGTCAAGTATGGTAAAGGATGACATAGGCATCATAATACTGTAAGCATGGGCAACTGCGCAAATTGGCCAGTGTAGAGTATACTTTGTTATTCTATTGAAAACAGATAAGCAGTTTTTTTGTCCCTTTTTACTTTTTTTTGTATTGAATGCAGCTTAAAGAAAGTGATTTATTATGTTGTTTAATTGTTCTGTGTAATGTTTCACAGCTTTTAAGTGTGGTTCAGAACTCTCAAAGCAGAAACCAGTTATCTGAAAAGGTAAGGAATGTACGAGTAAGCCCGGTAATGAGAATTTGAACTCGATACCTCCATTTACTTTACATTTATTGGTACTTCATTTAAAAAAAGAGTCACATTTGGTACGTTGGTATTAATAATTGAAATGAAGTAGGCCTCTTTTGGTCTATTGATTCCACTTAATGCGTCTTGTTAACGTGTTTTCAACTGCAATGCTGTCCTATACTTGGGGCTTCTGTTGGTAACATCCTCAGCGGCTGCTAAATTTAAAGAGGTGAGGGGGAGAAATAAAATAGGCATGAGCTGAGCTCCTGGGTACTTGTGCTTTTACTTGTGCTCGGGTAAAAAGTAGGAAAATAGTGAGGGTACCCTTGAAACAAACACAAAGTATAGAGAAGTTAATTTTGTAAGGTGAAGCTAATTACTTCCCTCGTTTGAGACTGTTGTAAGGAGAGGATCCCTATAGAAATAACATCTGTTTTACATAACAGCAACTAGACAGCCATCATTGCTGCCCATCTCCCAGCAGCTTTAATGTGTTTCATTTAGCTACTTATTATTGTACATCCTCACATATCTGTTCGTTGACCTAAAATCTATAGAAGCTAAGATTTTTGTTTGAAAGCATTTGTACTCAAGACAGTACATCAAGCAGTATTGACCATTACTGTTTGATGGTCTGGGATAAGCATCGAACTTGAAACGTATATTGACCCGTCAAAAATCCACACAGAATCGATGCACCATTTGCTGCGGGACGGTCCAATAATGCCCAATCCTAGCATTCTCCTCACTTTCTTCTGATCTGGTATGGTCTTTCTCTCACTCTTCACCGCTCAGGGGTAATGACCACATGTTAAATGACATAAGTCCATCCAGGCAATGTCAAAAACACATTGTTAATCATTCCCACCAACTCACTCACTTGTGCCTGCCCCCCCCCCCCCCCCCCCCCCCAGTTAAACTGTCCCCATCTTGACAGTACACTGTTCTTGTGACTTCAATCCAGAGCTACCAACATGACTTCCTGTTCTCTCCACAGCTTCAAGAGATGTATATGATAAATGTGGGTCGGTCGGTGGCAATCTGGATGCTTGACCTAATAATTTACAATCAGATGTGGTTAACTGTAACCATACTTTATCCCCAGCCTTGAACACACAGCTGTGGGATTCGGTATCATAATTTGGACATTACTCCTTTTATGCCATCAGTAAGTGGTCTTTTGCCAGTTGTTTTACCGATTGCTGGTGTCCCCACAGCTGGAGCATGTATTTGACCACGCTAATACCTTGGGCAGGCTGCTCTCCCACCCTTCCCTAATCACATTGAGAATACCCTGAGGCTGGCGACCATACAACAACTCAAAAGGTGAAAATCTGGTGCTGGCCTGAGGTATCTCCCTGATGGTAAAGAGCAGGAAGGGGAGCAGCTGTGCTCAATTCTTAACATGGCTATGTACAAATTGCTGGAGAGCATGTGTTTCAGGGTCTGATTTAATCTCTCCACCAAACCGTCAGTCTGTTGGGTAAACTGACGATCGAAGAAAGGTGATGTTTGAAGCCCGACACGTGTTGGAACAAAGCTGACATAAAGTTAGTACCCTGATCAGTTATGATTTCCTTGGGCAAGCTGATCTGGGAGAACACCTTTAACAACTCTGTGGCGATGGTGTCAGCATTCATTGTGCGTAAGAGAAGTCCCTCTGGGTATCCTATTGCATAATCGACAAGAGTGAACCCATGTCTGTATCCCCTAGAGGGCCTACAATGTCCATGCCAATCCGCTCAAAGGGGATTGCAACAACAGGGAGCGGAATTAGAGGAGCCAGGGGCACCCACCACGGAGCCACCGACTGGCACTGTGGGCACTGGGTGTAATAATTACACACATCCTGGAATATTCCAGGCCAATAAAATTGGGTGGTCAAGCATTCTGAGGTCTTGTCTCTCCCCAGATATCCTGCGACTGCGATGCTATGTGCCAACCACAATAGCTCCGATCGGAACCTGCTGGGTACCATCAATTGCTGCACTATTTGTCCTGTTTGTACTTTTGTCACACGATATAACAAGAACCTCTCGACCAGAACGTGCCGATATGTCACAGGTTGAGTACTGTCCACTGGTTTCCTGTCATCAGATACTTAATTTCCCCATCCATATTTAAATGTGCCATTGTTTTGCTGTTCTAGCGCCAAGTTATTCTCAGAACCCCAAATGTCTTCCATCTGGGTCATAACTTGGTCACTAGGGGTACTAACTGGGGCCTTCCCTGGCTCAGCTGATTCTGTTTGCACTCCTACCACCTATGAAAATGTTTGGAGGTTAACACATCAAAAGCTTTCCCTGTTTGATCCACAGTGCCCTCAAACTTAGCAGCCTTTTGCTCTTTTTTACTTTTTCATTGCCAAAAGTGAGAGACAAACAAAGTAGAACTAAAGGGGAAATAGTTCTATTCCTTTGCCCTTTATGTGGTATGTCATACTGGTACAGACCGCAAAAAGCCTGTCCTCTCTGCAACAAGTTTGAGAAGTGGGGACAGTCTCGTCTCATAATGTTGGAGTATGGCAGATGGTCTGCTACGGCCACGACTACATATGCCACTTTGTTGACTCATGTAGTTGGATACCCTCTGGCTTCACCATAAACACAGTGATGCCCAAAGACCCCTGTGGACACCATTGAGTACCAGATAATAGAGTGGTCCGAAATGAGGGTCTGCTGAGACCTGGAATCCACTAAAATGTTGGTCTTCCTTTTCCCTAGTTTTACTGAGATAAAATAGGGCCCCTTCCACATTTTCCCCTGGGTCCTACCTGACAGCTACACTGGAGAGGTGAAGTCAATTTTATGGCAGTAGGGGCTGATATATCCAATCTCCCCGCAGCTGAAGCAGATAACCTAAGGAGCAGAGGGAACATCGCAGACAGCAATTTAGTCCCGCTGCTCTAACACCAAGTTGGGGCACTTTGTTTTAACCCAAACCAGATTATTTAACTTCCCCATGGTCTATGAGGAGCAGAGTCCCTGCCAGGGTTTACCTCTCTCTGGTTTCATCAGGCTCCTGGGGGTGGCGTCAGTGCACTCTGTGCTGGTTCCGGGTGGGCTGGTATACCTCCTTGAATCGGTAGGGGTCTCATCCACACTTCACAGTGTGCTGTAATGTGGTGTGCTTCCAGATCCAGATCTTATGGGTTCGCCCACCACATATATGAACTGTTTGATATACAGTCTCCATCAACTCGGCCACACTGTGGGCCTCGGGTTGGAACCACTTCCGGCCGAGGTCCTTCAAACGCTGGGCTACCACCCGCGGTCATTCTCCCGGAACTCTCTTCAGGGATCTAAAGCACCTCCTATGGATCTCTGTAGTAATCCCGAGATGGTCCAGGATAACCACTCTTACTTGGGCGTTGTCAGCTGCGTCATCATCATCTAGAGCCCAGTAGGCAGCCTGAGCCTCCCCAATGTGAATGGGGGCCAGTCCGTCTGCTCATGTGGCTTCTGACCACCCCGCTACATCGACTGCCTGCTCGAAGGTGGTAAGGAACGCCTCAGGATCATCATTGGTAGTCATTTTGGACAATTTTATGTTGGGTTGGGGGGGACAACTTACTTCTGAGTTCTGCCGCTTGGGCAACTGGTCGACCAGGCTGGCAATAGCAACAGGGCCATCTAAGCCTCGTATTTTCTACGAAAGGCCTGGAAGGGGGAAGCTAACATGTAAAGCATATGGGTAAACAGTCTCGCTGTTTGATTTCTTGAAAAAGTATCCCTGCTGCAGCTGAGGTATTGCTAATGGTCTTCTGAAGCTTCTGTTACCTTGTTACTCTGTAGGAGATAAAGAAGGAGAGTTTATTGTGGCACAGCAAACAAGTGTTGGTGTCATTTCCATAGTCCCAGGAACATTGTGATGACTAGTGGAGAGGCTGCCTCTTTTGTACACCTTGGCTCTGCCCTTACCTGATTACCTGAGCTGGGAACCAGGTGTACCTTGTTCTCCTCCACCATCCTCCTAGCAGGCCAACTCCTACTGAACATTAACCCTGTAGTTGCAGAGCCTGCTGGATGTACCCACAAGGCTGAAAACTTGATTGTTGTTTTGAATGAAACAAGGCTCCAGCCTGCATATCCCAGCCCATTTCTGCTGCATGTGTTTACCTGTACTGTGTGAGGATGTTTTCAGGGGAGTCATTTTCCTGTCAAACCCTCCAGTATCCTGTGTGCTCTGGGCGATGCTGTGTCAAAGCAGCTGCGGTGGAATGCAGTGTTTATGTTGTAGAGGTGATTTAGCAAGGGATTTTCCAGTACCGATTATTTACTGTATTTACATACCACAAATGTATTAATGCAGTGTTTAGGCAATGCGTTCTGAAAATGAACAAATTAAGATGGATGAGATGAGAGATTCTGTCTGTGTCACCACTCTAGTCGTCTTAAGGTTTTCTTACTTGCTCTCAGACACTCACGACCCTATCTGTATATACAAGACTGTTTTACACATTGTCAATGTAAGAATAATTGCTACACCATTTGTATATGTGTGTGTTTTTTTAAATGTTGATAGATACATGTATAAACACAGATACAGTCAGGCCAGTGTGCATGTTTAACATGCATAGGGATTATAATGTGTTAGTCAAAAGAATCTGAAAGAATCTTGTGACAAACATAATATAATTCTAGAGAAATCCGAATAACCTTTATTACTTAGAAGGCTTTGTGGACCTGTTATCTAAAGTGCAGGAGCAGCTGTCATAAAGAGCTTCCCAAAGCCTGTACAATGTAATTCTAGCAGATAGTCTTGACTTCAAAAGATTTTGTTCAATACATGTGTGTGAAAAGAGGAAGGAATTAAATGTATACAAAGGGGATGGCACTGACTGTTAATTTAACCATGGGCTTTGTGAATATTTCAGGAAAAAAAAAAGAAGTTTAGTCTTCATAAAATGTGACCAGATTACTAAAACATTTGATTAACTCTTTAGTTGAGTTAATAGCTAAATAGCTTAGTTGATATACATACTTTGAGTGGTTAGTGGTGAGCAAATACTTATTTTACTGTTTGTTAGAAATCTGGACCAGTGATTATTATCTAAGATTTACCCCAGACTAATAAAATGCAGACACTGTGTATGAAGATCAATAACCCACATTCCTTTCTTAGTCAGAGTACAACTACAAGTAGTGCTAGAGTTTCACATACACAGCCTTTCTTTACCATACTTTCTATTTTCCTGAATTTTTTAGGTTGTCTTATGGGGTTGTCAGCTGCAACCTTGGCTCAGATTCTTCGGGTGAAAGAATCTCAAGACTTGACAAACTAGATTTAGACTAACTTTGTCTAGACAGCACATGACCTGTTAATACATATTTCCACTGCAGTATATTATGAATGTCCATTTCTTTTTAAAAGGAAAGGAATCACATCATTTATTATTTGCCGTTGGCTTTAATTTGATGACATTTCTCCTGGGCTGTCAGGTGGGATACAGATACATTTTCCATTTCTTCAAGGGATTAGTAAGTCTGTCCATTTGGTAGCCTACTGCTAATCTCCATTAGGTAAACACTTAATCACAAGGCAGACCTTTGTTTTAATGTAGCTGGAACTTGGTACATGCCACTGTGAAAATACTCTTCAGGTTGTCATGGTAATTTTGAAATAGATGGAGTTTCTTAACCCAAGTTATTGATACATTTTCTTCACGCAAAGACCAGTTTTAGTTTTTGGTAAAATGTCTGTTCAAGGGCTGGATTAATAAAACTTTAGATTTATTTCTTGTCAACCTCAGGGGGTATTCTCGAGTCTGGTTCTAAATTAGATCGCATCATGTAGTGAGGTTTGTCAGAAGTGTGGACGCTGTAATACCGAACTGCATTTTTTGTGTATCCTCCAGTATCACAACCTTTTGCAAAGGTTTTGGCGCGTGGACTTTACAAATACAGTACTCAGAACAGGCACCTGAAAGAGTTGAGAACGACTGTCAATCCTGTATACAATTTTTGAGGCTTGTTGTAAAATGATGGCTTTCATGGTGTGCCATGATCAGATGCCGAAATCAAGGCACATTGATATCTAGAGTGATGAAATCAGTCAAGGAGAACTTCAGAGTTCAAAACGAAGCGCACACATTATGATAAAATATACCTTGTGTTTTTAAGAAACAAAGCCATAACATTCATGCTAAGAAGCGCTATGTCTTCCATGGGCAAGGACTCTATATTGGCCAGGTTTTAGACATAAAATACAGTGCATGGTGGGATAATGTCATATTAAGTCCCACTGTCCATTGCGCTGCTAGGAACTGGAACCAAACTAGATGAAGACACCAGCCTAAACTTGTCTACTTTACTTATTTTTTTAACCTTGCTTAACAAAGCTTTTTATAAGTTGCCCAAAGTTAAAGTTAAAGAGCCAGTATCAAGTATATATATATATATATACGTTATAACAATGTCTGTAAAATGCTTTGGACCCTGGGGTGCTTTTTCCTATCTTCCTGTATCACTATAGTCTGCTTGGCATTTATTGCCTTTGCAACAGTGTCATCTGAAGATTGAATGAATGGTTATTGGTTTTAGGTATTTTTAGACACCATTAAAAAATTAATTGTATTATCATCAAAAACATTTTAATGGTCAATAAAGCAGTTTAGCGTAGATGCTGTTAAGTGGCAGGTGGTGTAAATGGAAGAACATGTGGCATAGGAGGGGGTTACATTTAGGCGAGTAGAATGAAATCGATGTTGATGCTGTAGCAATTAGAGTATTGTACAAAGGTGAGCTTGCTATGAAGGAGAGTCCCCTTAAAGAGAAGTAGGTTATTCAAGACAAACAAACTATTGATTGGTACAGATATAAAGTAAGAAACCAGGGTAGTTCAAGGGGATGGGGCATGTTCTGACAAACATGTATCGATCTTTGTCTTGTACAGACAGTACAATTTGAAATGTGTTTTAAGATTGAATACAAAAAATAAGCCAATAACAATTAGAGCAGTTTCATTATTATCAAACTTACATGTTCTTTAAGGAGTGCAAACATATGCTTTAAAAAGCATTTTCATATTATTCCTTTTTTTGTTTGTTAATTTTGAATATGCAACTTTTGTATGTAACTATTGAAAACCTGTACAAGCATATATTTACTAGAAATGTAACATTTGTTTATGTAGAATTCAGACACCAAGCAGAAACATTTAATCAAAATCCACATACAGTACGAGTTTGGGATGAGATTAAATGTCTGCTATTTTCACTTAGCCGGGATACAAACCTAAATGTTTATCAGAGAAAATCCAAATTGAAGCAACTGATGTTAAGCTGTGTCGAGTAAATCTCTTGCTTCAGAGTACATGCAAATAAAGCAACATTAATCTTTTAAAAAGTACATATGAATATGCATCAGTCATGTGCAATGCACAAGGACAGCATGTTAGCCTGGCTAGCTACGTGAGGTAACACACAGGGCACCTGGGCTTTTATTCGATTTGAGAAATGTTTCATTGAGACATGCAAAATCAAAACCATTGTGATAAATAATCATTTAATTGATTGCATCTCTGAAAGTATTTACTTCTTGAATGTGCACTGTTTTGAAGATATTCATTGTTGTTGAAAAATGTTAACACAACATTTATTTTGCTTTGTAATGTGGTACATTGGGAGCCTACTTAAAAGGCTGTATGTAATAGTCATAATGTAATGGAAAATACCACATTCTGTAATAATAACTTGGTAAACACAGTTAAAAGAGCCTGTCATTACATGAAACAAAACAGGCTTTCCAACAGTCACTGGAGCTTCTGACTGGGTAGCACTACTGCTTGGTTCAGATAAAGCATTTTGTAAATTGAGCTTGTGTCATGACATACATTACTGATATATGGAGTAGAAAATGTGTGAATTGGTAATTTGGTCGGTAGTTTGAAAATTAATGCTATCACTCATTAAAAATGCTTCAGTTAAAACAAAGAAACTGCAACACTTCACGTTGACTGTAGATTTCTAAAGTATCTACTCTGGTTGTTTGAGCCCTTAGTTATTTACACTAGACAGTACTTGCTAGCAATCATTGCTAGTAGTAATTGCCGGTACATGAATTGCCTCATTGTTGCCTAGTGTACAATACTGAGAATGCAGAACAATGTTGCTGTCCATTATTCCAGCTGTTATTTCAATTTGAACATCATTAAAAATTTTCAGCAATCTCTGGTCGACTTTTCTAAGGTTAAAAGGCTGTGTTTAGGACTGTACACTTACACAATCAACATTTGAAGAAAAATAAAAAAGCAACAATTTGTTCCCTATTTCTTCTTATTGTAGAAGTGGATACTATACCTTAGTACTACTTTAGAGTTAACTGCAGATGACAATTACCATGGCAACAGCAACAAGGATGCCACCATGCTGAATTTAATCTAAAGTGATGGTAATAGTGGCAGCAATATTGCTATAAAAGTTGACAGTGACAGTTACTTCCATTAATTGGTCTATATGCAGGCGTGACCAGTAACATCCTTGACAGCATGTAGACAAATCCAAAGCTGTTTTGTGGAATGTTTGCATCTCACAGTGGTCCTTTTATATTTTGAAAATACATTGCGTAGTTCAGTTCCTTTGCATAATAGTAGCACTCTGTAAACTGGTGGCAACCGGGTACTGTGAAAAAATGACAGTACACCATTGTAATTCAGGTCCTATTTTCCTCTTTTACAAGTTTCTGGTGTTATCAACCAAAAATGTATACTATTTTGATAAAAGGAATGCAAGGTGATACTGTTAACGTGGTTGAAACTGTCTGTTTTGAGCATCATTCAGTTACTATGTAATTCCTCTCAGTAGGTTATGTCACAGCTTGTGACCCAACACTAGGGAAGCTGTTAAGCGCTCAAACCACAGCTCAGCCCTGTGCTGCCAGGTTTGATGAGAACACACATGACTGGAAGCCGTTTTCTTAAAAAAAAATATTGGACAGGCTTCTGAAGGTCTCTCTAATCAGGATGTTTTTCTTTGAAAAGTTAACTTCAAAGTTGAATGCCTGTCTCACTGGGTTTTGTCCCTACCCACTGCTTCACAATGTACTGCCTCACTCTGTTCACTAGCAAAGGATGTACACTTCTGTTTCTTTAGTCTTCCAGTTTCAAGTAGTTTTGATAAACGGTGAGTGATTTTTCACTAGAAAAGGTAGTGACTTGAATGAAGGTGGCTGTAAGCAGTCTTAATATTGTAGTCATTGCTTATCAGACATTGTATTTTTTCTTAGCAGAGTTGCATGAGAATTCTAATGAACCAGTGCAGAGGAAGTCCTGTTACATTAATAACAGAAATCAAAGGAGAAATGGAACCGTTATGCTTCTGAAATATCTGTTGTATTTTGCTGGCGTCGTGGACATAAACAAAGAGCTGTTATAAAGGCTATTTTCAATTAGATGTAATGTCCTGCTGTGACAGAGTGAGGTGCACTCTGTTGCATTATTATTGATTATCATATAAATTGTGGTATGGGTAAAGTTCTCTGTCCCTGAATTGTAGGCTTCCTCCATTCTAGCCATGTGAGAATGTCATTAGAATGGGGGAAACTGGGACTTTAATTGTTTGGCTTATCAATTTAATTAGTTTGGTTAATGAATCCACCAGCTAGAGTGGTTAAGAAATTCTGCAGAAAGCCCAGTAGTAGGCTTCTGGAACAGCTTGTATTGTTAGCTGTGCCAGCACTGGCAGAAGACATACTATTGTCTATATGTGCTGAAAAAAGCACTAATTGCTGAAGATAAGACTGAGCTCTGAAGCTATCTGTGCAACCTGTTTTGTGTAGAAGCACACAACAATATGCTGTTCACATTGGTACCTAGAGATGGTTTCATCAGTGGGCATTACAATATCCCTGGTGATTGACACAGGACTTGTGGAAATTGTGTTATAGTTTAAGTAGAAATGCAAAACAGCATGCGTTACACAGGAGACAGCGACAGTGAAGTGGTGAGTATTGTAAAAGGCAAGGGAGTGCTCTCTAATGTGTTATGGTATTTGGAGCATGGAAACTAGAAAAGACTTCAGTAAAACAATTGAGTTACTTCAATGTAATGTAATTGAGTCAAAACAAGGAGTAGTACAGCATGTCATCCAATAAGGCCTTTCCTAAAACCTGCCAGTAGGAATATTGCTGTCATGAATTATCTATGAGGGTTTCCTCAGTGACAACACTGAAAGCTGAATGTGAGGAAAGTGCACCTTATTAACTGTGAGACGTGCTGCTGTAATGAATTGGCATTAGTGTGTGTGGATGTCTACAGGGAGTATTGCCTCGTAGAAATGAGGTAGTGCGGTCAAACGCGATTTCATTAAAAACAACACACGATTTATATTGAGTCCATCAGTGTCTTCGGAACTGCTGGGCTGCTCGTTTTAAACAGCGTTGGAAGTATCATAGAGCTTTTGTAGTCTTAGCTTAGATACAAATACTGTGCAAATATAAAGATACTAAAGATGATCCTTTCTGTTTTTTAAAAGTAATATAAATTATTGATTTGTACAACTAATTTACTGCTGGAGTTTGGATTGTCAGATTCAGATTTGAGTTATCTTGCACAGCCTAGCAGAGCCATTTTGTTGCGAACATTAATGTTTAATTGAAACTATAGAGGGTTTTTTTTTTTTTTTTTTTAAATCTGGGTATAACATCAGCTGGCTGTTACCCAAAGGGACCCAATTTAGCCTGTCACCAGTCCAGGCTAGCAGTAAATCACAGATAAACACTGTTCCAGAAGTCTTGGCAGAGGCCACAAAGAAAGGCCTGTCTAAAAAGGGCAATCTGCAGTGATGAAAAACACTTTTGTAAGAATTAAATAATGCTTAATTTGTAATTGTAAAACAAACAACATTGCCTGAATCATCTTGGTTTTGACACAGACCACAAGATTCAAACAACTAAGTAAAAGTAGAATCGGGTGGCTTTTGGACTAGCACATTTACCCATTTTCTTTTCATAGTATAATTTCAAGGGACAAATCTTTTGAAATATGGTTGTAAAAAGCATTGTTATTCTTTGTGTTTTGGGTTGCATTGCGTGGTATATGAATGTCGCCCATTTTACATGGGAACCTATAACTTCATACTTTTCCAATTTTGATTAACCTACAGTAGGAAGTCATAATTTTTGTTTGTACTGACACCTGATTGAAGCTGCTTGTCGAATTCTTATAAACCTGTGCATGAGAATTTGATAGGAGATTTCTATTCCACATCCTGTGGGTTAAGGTCATGGTCACCTACTTTTTTATGATACTGAGACTAGTAATGCGTGATGTATATCCTTGCCGATCTATGTTACCGATATTCCCTGTTTAGCTCAGCAACCATCCCTGTTTGCAACTAATGACCCTTTTGCAGACATGAACAGAAGTCTAGGTCCACCACTAGCAGACCAAATAAACATGATGCTACTGTCTGCTAACATTTACAAGATTATCACCCTGTTTTATTTAATTGACACCTTTGAACTGGAGTGAAGTTCACTGTCTTGAATTATAAAAAAGAATAGCATATGTCTCTTTCTTCAGTCTTAGGTTACAGTTATAACACCTTTTTACTGCATATTACAAATGTTTTACAAAGTTTATTTCTGTCAAGACTTCTAACAATAAAGACTTGAGAAAACCATGTGAGTTTTGATATACAAATCATTTGGTTAGTGAATAGTTGTTTGCGCAGTCATTTAGCTCTTAGCCGAAGTGTTCTCTAAGACAGAGTTGACCACCGGACACAATACGCCAGGGCCAATGACAATATAAATCAATAAATACAAATGTATTTATTACTCATGGTGCACGTGCATCTACATATGAAATGAACAGAACAAGTAAGAGAAAAAAAATAGTCAAGCGTATGTTAATAATACGCTATAATAATAAACTAAATGACAAACTAATAAACTGATAAACTAAATTAACAAAACACCCCTACATACAGTAAAAATGCAGGAGCAGCTCTGAAAGTAATTATGAATGTGAGAATGAATTTAAACACAGTGGTTATTAACACAGCACTGCCCTGCACATGTTAAATGCAACAGCAGCTCTAGATTACTCTCACGATGACAAGTCAGTTTTGGATTAAATAAACCATTTGAATTTGAGTTTGATGAGTTATCAGGTTACAAAACACTACTGTATTCGTTTTTAATCGGTTAACAATGTTCTTTTAAGCGAAGTTCCTGTTCCTTTAGGCGGAGCATTTACAATGGGAAAATTCCGTTTCACCACAAGGGTGTTCCCTAAGCCGAAGTGTTCTCTTAGGAGGTGTTCCTATACGAGACTACTACTGTAAGCAGTGCCTAATGTACACAACATGAGTCAGAACAGATGAGGCCAAGGGAAGAGATCTTTACAAATAAGATGAAATCACTTGACAAGGCCTACAACAGGTGCAGACGGAGTAAAATTATATCTGGAATACTGAATTAAGTGTTAAATTCAAGATGAGTTTAAGAGCAGTAACTGCCAGAATACCAGTACATAAATAAAAAAAAAATTATAATTTTGAAAGGCTGGTAAAATAAATGTTAAGTTACATGAGTTGTATTTCTTCTACCCTGATAAAAGCACACAGCACTGTCATGGTTAGCGTTCAAAAAACTAACATTGGTAGTGAAGCACTGTAACTGTAAATCTGATATATATATAATAGAGTAATAGATATGCTATAGAAATATACGTTATAATATATTATATATATAATATATTATAGATATATATATATTATACTTTGAATACTCAGTGAAAACTTATGATGCAATTATTTTTATGATTAACTTTTATAGGTTGGTTTATTTATCAAATCTTAACACAGAAGAACTCTAAATATGTAACATTAAAAAGAGAATATTTTAGGTTATTAAAAAAAAAAGCAAAAGAAAGCAATCTGATAACATGGATAAGACACTGTTTTTTTTTTTTTTATTTGCCGTGAAATAGCTGTTACATTAGCCACACGGTATTCCTAGAATCCATTAGATTGTGAATTTGTTTATTATTTACAGTTATAATTATATAAGTAAATTTCCCAGTGCATATGTTATCAATGATATTTGAAAGTGTTACAATTACCTTTGTAGAGACAGAGGTGTATTGATTAACACACAACTTGCAAACACTCTATATTGTACCAGAGGGCTATATATCATTAACAGTATCTCATTGTGTTGAACATGCTGTAGAATTTAAAACATGGTGAAATAATATTAAATAGTTGAACCTCTAACACCCCATTTTAAATCTTTTTTTTGTTTTTTTTGGCAAATGCTCTTCACACAGGGGGTATATCATCGCCTACTCCTTAGAATTGGTAACGGGAACACTGACATGACAAATGAAGCCATTTGCAGCCTGAATTGTCCAGTGTATTACTATCTTGTTTTAATACACACTGTATTCAGGAGTTCTTTATGTTGACTTTCAAACCTGTTTCTGTAATTTAAGATTCCCCCAACAGGTTGTTTTCCTCTTGCTGTCAACAGACTGTTTCTGGGTCATCCATCTCCATAAGAGTTCTGCCAGTATTTCATTGCTTCAGCACTGTGCCTCTTTGCCTTGCCTTATGCTTAACTTGAGTATGGTGATTAGGCTGGGCTGGTGCGGATGGCTGACATGCTTCATAAAACTGTATTATTTTGATTAGCTGTAGTGCATACTTTCTTTTGTATCGCCATAACTCCTGCTAGGTACCCTGTTATGAGTACATTGCAATAAAAATGCCGTGCCATAAATAATCCCTGTGTTTGCTATGAATTTGCGTGACCTTAAGGGAAAGGAATTTTGTTGTAATTAAATGCAGCGCACTGCATAGCAGATGATAAAATAAAAATGAGGCTGCAGTTAAATCCCAGGGAAGACTGAGATCGAGACGGTCTATAATAAATCTGTTCCGTTTGTGTCAGGTTCATTGCGAACAACTTTAAAGGCATCAGAGTGTCACAGTGATTATGATAACTAAGAAACAAAGAATGTGACGCTTACCCTTACGCTGTATTACAGGTGGAGGGTCGTTATTGTAATGAGGAGTTGATAATTGATGAAGAGTAAGGTCAAATCTAAATGAGTCAGATGCAATTAAAGAAACCTCTTGCCTGTTGGCACAATTAGAAGTAATATCTATCAGGTTGTTTTAGAATGGCTTTATATTTAAAATGATGTAAAACTCCTGATAATCATTTGTCAGTATGTCTGTATAACTGAGTGTTTATATTAAATATAAAAGGAACCTCTTGAAAAAGATGCTGGCTTGGCCAACTTAATGAGGTTTTCCCATGTGTGTACATTTCTTTTTAATAAAAAGAGTTTTCAATTTGTTTATAGTAATGTACTTAAAGGTATACATCACATCATGTCATCTACTTTTTCCTGATTTGAATATTATGTGTGTGATTCTCTGTTGTTTCTGCTCATTATGTGTCATGTTTACTATTCCAGCAAGACTTGCTGCTGAAAAGACTCCTGAAGGGGAAGTGAGGTAGGAATCATGTTAGTGTTGGGCTTTCCCATCGAAGCCTGGCAACAAAAATTAAATAAAAAATAAATAAAATAAAATAAACAACACACACAATAGGATGTTAAACCAATAGGAAGTTAGGTAAGAAATGATGTTTTAAGAAAATGTAGATGACATAAAGTATCCCTTTAAATAAACGGATTCCTAAACATTTCAGCATGTCCATTAAGCACACCTATTGTGGGTGTTACTACAATACATGTCTCACACAGATATAAGCTTAATGCGGTGAACTAAACGTTTATAATCCAAAAATCTACAACCACCCTATATTGCCATTACCCTTTTTGGAGTTCAGTTAATTTCATGTCTATTATGTAATACTGGTACCCAAACTGGAACCAAAAAGGTTTATGGGAGCCACCCAAAAACCTGTATGAAATCTTCTACGCTTTTGAATAAACTATCCAATATGGAAATGTACAGCATGTGACTTATTTGAGCAAGGAGAAAGGCTGCCAATTATGATAGAAGCTGACACTCTGCTTAATATGAGAATTTCTTAGGGATCTCCCCTTTGATTTGTCAGACAATTAGTTATATTTACTCATACTTTGGGTAGAAGTAACCACTTCATATCTATTACATTCCTTTTGCATGAGTAAGACTATCTGAACAAAAATAAAGTTATGCGTGGACATTTAACATCTCTCTTTCCCTTGTCCATTATTGGGGCCAGTTCAGTCACACAGTATATCTGGTAATGTCCCCCCCTCCCCGAAACACATGTGGGCAAGAATTACCTCCAATATAGACTGAGGGATCTCCAAAAGTCCTGTGTCCTGATGTTTTCCAGCTGTTGCTTCGTTTTTATTTTTGCCCTGTTATTGCCAAAGAATAATTCCCTGCTGTAGAGAGGCAGGTTTCAAACTCCCATTGCTGAGCTGAGTGAGGGGCTGCCAAAAGCACAACCAGATTGCAAACGTCTAAACAGGGCTCTCAGGAAATAAGTCATTTATCTAGGCATTCAGAGTTAAGTTTTGGGTTGTTTCTGTCATGAGAATTCTCACTGTGTGGTGCCAAAATGAGCAATGCTTTTGAGTCCTGCATGACATTTGACTTTTCTTCCCCCCAAAACCTGTTAATTAAAAAGGGTCGTAGCCAAGCATGGTTGACAATGTTAGGTTTAATAACAGATTCCTATAAACTGTCATTTATGTATTTTCACTCATACAGTGGTAATATTATTAGGATAGATATACATATATGTTTGTTTGGTAAAAATAGGTTGAAATGCCTGAAACTCATAGGATACTTCTCTTAATTGGTCCCTATTAAAAGAAGTCCATGCTGCATTAGCCTGGTCTGCTATTGTTCAGTGTCTCACATGCATCGTACAGCTTTGCAGAAGAGAAGAGTGTCGTACTAAAGGAAGAAAGACAGAAAGAAAGAATAGGTATATTTGTCTACTTGACATAGAGGTATATTTGATTAACTTACACCAAGGTGGGATAAGCCACAGCTGAATTTTATTACCGCTTTTTACAGCGCCAGGGAGTCTTTGTGGATATCATCAACCATCTATCTGTGGTTATCGTGGTAGTATTGCTAGAAAAGGTGGTTGATGCAATGCAGGTGGAATCCTGTGCGCTGTAAAATCCTTAGTTTCTGGATTTTAGTGAAGTTATTAATAATTCATTTAGAAGATGTTAAGTGTAACAGCATTTTGATCCAAATGTCAAGATCATTATAAGAGCCCCTAGCAGATGTAGGTCATAGCGTCATAGCTCAGTGGTACCCTGCCCTAATGTATTAAATACAAATATGATGCTGAAATCTTCATTTATCTTGGACTATATCCCTTTAAATATGAAACATTCTTTTCAATATATTGTGCAGGAAATGTTTAGACACTGTAATGAAATTCCGACATTCCAAGGTGATGCTCTTTAACAGTTTGTGGCAGCCTATAATTACCCTCTCTCATAGCGAGCCAAACTGTCACAGCTTTACAAAAATAAAATGGAAAAATAAATGGAAAATTCCATGATGCACTTTTTTCTTAAAAAAAAAAAAAAAAAAAAAAAAAAAAAAAAAAAAAAAAATATATATATATATAATATAATTATATAATTAGATATATATTCTAGATATATATATATATATATATATTATAAATTATGCCATGTTTTTTGAGGGGATGAAAATTTGAATGCATTCCCTAATGACTTTGCCTGTATCATTAATACAAACCTCTGTGTTTTGGCTGAGGAGTGTTATGACCTCAGCTAGCAGAAATGGTCCTCTTACAAAAACCAAATCAGCTAAACACTACTATCCTGGGGATAGCCTAAAAACATGATGCAAGTATCTTTTTAAAAAATATTTAAATATTACATTAAATGTAAAGATTCTATTTTTCACAAATTGTTTAAGGGCAACATGGTTTGAATAAACACAGTTATCATATTTAATGTTTTATTTGTGTTATTTAGATTGCTGTCTTATTTGCTTAGATAATCATAAATTATATTCTGTTTCTGTTTTTTTATTGATTGTTTGCGACTGTTACTTACCCAACCCTATAGCTTGATTTTGGTAAACCAATTTGAAGGACATTACAATATATCAAGATATTTAAATGCTTAGTTGAGACAAGCATATGATCAGTTCCAGTTAAGAGGAACCTCCTTCAAATACATTCTCTGTGACTCTCAACTAGAAATTAAGAGTTTAGGGGTCATTTTTGATCCTGATCTATCATTTGAGACTCATATTAGGGAAGTTACTAAAATATCTTTTTACCATTTGATATCTGATGCCGAGAGACTATTGCATGCCTTTGTTTCATCTAGAATTGATTATTGTATTGCACTTTTTTTTTCAAAACATGTGGTATCCTGGTTTCAGCTTGTTCAAAACACCATTGCAAGAATTCTGACTAAAACCAGGAAAAGTTAATATATTACTCCCTGCTTTGGCTTCTTGACATTGGCGCCCTGTGCAGTATAGAATTGATTTTAAGATTTTGCTGTTAACTTACAAGACCCTGAATGGATTAGCACCTAGTTATTTGCAGGAGTTACTGACCCCGTATCTTTCAAACCGCACTCTGGGATCAGAAGATGTGGGGATGCTGGTTATTCCTAAGGTCAACAAAAACACATGGAGGTAGGGCTTTTTCTTGTAGCGCTCTGAAATTATGGAATGCTCTGCCTTCGTTTGTCAGGGAAGCTGGGACCGTTACAGTTTAAGTCAAGACTAAAAACACACTTATAAAAATGTTTTTCTTATCTTAGTGGGTTTTAATGTAACTTTAAAATTGCTGCTTTTGTATTATGTGTATACTGTTATTTAAATCTGTTTTTTAAATAGTATGATTGTGGCAGTTGTATGTGTGACATGCTATACAAATGTATTGTGGTTTGTTCTTTTTTTCTGCTATGTACTGTACAGTGCTTTGCGATACTTTTGTATAAAAAACGCTATATAAATACAGTAAATAAAATAAATAAAACATGGGAACTAGCTGGACTTTCACAGGTCCTAGTGATCCTTATTTTCACACAATGGTATTTCTGCATGACTTGGCCAAGTGTTGCTTGATCATGATAGTGGGGTGAGGCCTGGTCAGGGCTTTGCCTCCTAGCCCTCAGCCTGAATGGTCTGGTTAAAGGTAGTCCTCAGGGTAAGTCAGCGAATTTATTCATAGTCTCATTGAGAACCTTCTGATTTATACATTGAGTCAGTCAAGTAGGATCCCACGATGAGGCCTTTATGACTGGGTTAAATGAGCTCACTCAACCTTTGATATGCTCTTTGTTGTGGGAGCCCCAGCCTTTCAGGGCTTATTCAGCCCCTGAGTAAATGCTGGGCTTTGGCAAAACAACACATTTCAAGAGAGATAAAGACCAGTACTTTAAACACGGAGTCGACTCCTAAAGCCTTTTGCAGTTTATATAAATTAAGAAGAAAAAGAAAAACAATGATGGATTTCAAACGCTTGACTGGCTTCAATGCTGGTAATGTCTGCATTTGACTGAAGAAGAGACTTGGAGGACAAACATGAGCTGTACTGAAGCACTTTTACTAAATTCCATTAGACAAAACCCTGAGAGAGGCAGCTGAATTAGGGTCTGGATGGAAAACTAAAAAAGCCTGTCCTATGGTGACTTCTTTTTAAGAAGCAACAATGTTTTTTTTTTTTTTTTTTTTTTTTCATTTGATTTACTGCATTAATTTATATGTTAAGAAATGAACATACTCTAGTAGATTTATGGACAGACTCTGAGTACAGTGCTACACCGTTATAACACAACCTGTTGTAATGCTTGGTTATCGGTTATAACACAGTTAGGTCGTGGCTATTATAACGTCTCAGTATAAGAACTTGAAAACACTAGTGCATAACAACATGTATAAACTGTCTATAAACTTGCCCGATTCTTAATAGCCAATCGAGCTCAAAAGCTTGTCAAGTCTGGTCTTAAACAATCCCAGTGATTCAGGATCAAAAACGTATAGGTAACACATACTAATAATTGGGAAATGGAATCATAATCATGACAATTCACCAATACTCTACATTGCTTCCAAAGATATTTAAGTCACAAAAAAACATTTGAATGCTGGGGGTCCAAACCAGTGTAGGTCATTTTATATTTTTCAGAATAAATCCTGTAAATAATAACATTTTCTAGTGTTCTAAAACAGGATTAAGTTAAAGTTAATGATAGAGGCCTGTACAACACTGACTTGGTGAATAATGCAGTCAAATTAGTCCCCTAATGTCAGCTGATGACACTGGATAAGGTCGCTTTATTATCCCTTAATAGACCATACGTTCTCCTTACAGAATAAGTTTGTAAATGTATATAAACAGGTTGATTTATAAGGTGCTGTCATGCCAAGTGCTGTCAAGTATTTTAGTAAGCGTTGCCCAAAGACACCTTCACTTCGCCCCCCTTCACATCGCTAATATATATAGAAGGAGATACACTGGGACTGTCATTTATTTCCAGGCTTTTAGAGAATCAGAATTAAGGAGAGGGAAGGTGCCATTGTGAAAATGAAGCCAGGGAAATCAATAGCTCCAGACATGCACGAGAGAGAGAGAGAGAAAAGCTGTCACTCTGCTTACTGACTCGTGTGCAGTGCAGAATGTGAAAGTGAGTGATACTGTCTTCTAATTCTCAGCGTATCCCTGTCCCTGAGTCTATGCAGAGAAACTCTGGCAGATGCATTATTCAAATCCAACCAGTAAATAAAGGTCCTGTTTGTTTTTAATCATGCAGCCAGACAGTTACTGTAGGTGGTTGCTTTTAATATCACAAATTGGGATTACAAAATGTAAGAATGGGTGGTCTTAATAGTTATCTGTATTAACAAGTGCTGTGGCTTTTCTGTTCCGTACCACGTCATGGATCGTTATTGCTGTGTTACCTGTTTGACAATGTGGGCAATAATCCTTACACTATCAGTGCACTAGAGCGGCCATTTTGAAAAGGGCTTTGAAACACTCTTTAAAGTTATAAGTGTAGAAAATTGACAGGATGTTAACAATGAAAAGGTACGTTATTTAAACAGTTGTGGCAACACAGGGGGACATATAACACTATTTTTTAGAACCCCGCTGCTTTCTCTTTAAGGCACTTAAACGTGTGAATGTTTGTGACTGTGCTGTTTCATTTTGCCATGTTAGTCATACATCAACGTCACTCAAGCAAGATTTCACTTCTTCCAGACAACTGTCTTGACAGCGTGTTGCTTTGAGGGGGATTACGCTTCAACTTAATCATAAAACAAATGCAGCCTCATTTTGTTTCGTGTTTTATTTTTGCTGCATTGTGTATTGCGTTCTTAAATGTGTTACAGTTTGAATGATGATGGAACGCCTGTGGAATACAGCCGATGGGATTACTTTCTGTAATGAGAGGAGATTTCCTGAAGCTGAAATGCTCCAGCACAAGCATTTTATATGGACGTGTTGTAATGAAATGAGACAGAAAGCTTAATTCTAGTAACTGTCAGGATTTAATGTCATGTGGGGAAGTTATAGAAAAACTGTACACAGTGAAGCACTGCTTGAAGAAGTGATTCCAACAGTTATTATATCATTAACTCTGGCAATTCAGAAACTGTTACCGTGGTAGCTTAATGAGATCTTAATTTAAAAGGTTAGTGGTTTTAAATAGTGTTTTCTTCACTGCCCCTTTTGTCTTTGTGAAAAGTATCCATCTGCAAAGCATATTTTTTGTAAGATCTCTTATTTTCTCTGATTACTTTAAAAACTGTCCTTGTGTTTGATTGCTTTGTGGAAGTTTGAGATTTTGTTCAGGGCTTAGCATTTTTGTAGAAATTCAGAGTCCAGCAGGTGAAATCATTAAAACATGGAATGCTGTGGCAGGCATTACTTGCTGTTTTAGAGTCCTTGGTCTAATTCATAGTTGGTAAGCTAGTGAAAGCACAGTGTGTCAGGGAGATGAAGTCACCAGAAAAGCAGTGCGCAGTAACAAGAGGAGCTAGTAATAAGGCCCGACAGTGGCTCCTGGGGACAGGAGGGCTCAATTGACAAACATGGGCAGCTTTCTCTCCACCGGTTTAGAGTCCCATTTGTATTTATTGAGTCGGCATTTCAAGCTAACAAGGAAAGGATGGAAAAGCTGTCAAGCCGATTCCCTTCCCGTCTGCACTGGCTTGTTTCCAACTGGCTGTTCCTCTCGTATGGGGGTTCATGCAGGTGACTGGGGAGGCAGTGTGGCGGCACGCATTTGGGAAAAGAACGTGGGGAGAATTTCATGCCTAGCTTAATTTTCTTTAAGATCTATACGAGTATGCCAATGCTCCTCAGTATGCATCTTCTTTGCTCCTTAATAATCTATAACCACTCCTAATGTACAGTACAGTCCTTGGTCTAATTGTGAAAACCTGTTTGGAATTCCACGGTGCTTTTGCGGATCACTGTTCAATGAGCTCTAACTTGTTTAATTTGTGACTAATTCTGGGACAAATCAGAATATTCAAAATAGTAGTGTATTGGTTATAACCAGTGATGACCTTGTTCATGGAATCGCTAGAGGTGTAAACGTAATTTATTGTAAACCTGGTATGGGCTCTTGACGTAATGCACCTATTTAATTTTAAAAAATGGTGCAATCGTTTCACTGGAGTAAATACCTAGTTAATTTGGCCACATTGCATTACTGACCCAGATTTAAACCCAGGGCTGGAGATATGATAGGTCAAGCACATTAACCCCAGGTTTGATTTAGTCCCCTGAGTGGCGAACCTGGGCTTGAATCCCAGCGTAACCACTGTCCTTGTTTTTGACCTAACCATTTTCTTCCTCACTTCCACATTGCAGTTTCACATTCACCTTTTTAATTGGACCTGGTGAATAAAACATGAACAATAAATCAATAGATAACCTACAGTACACTGTAATAGTTGGATTGTCTGTCGCTAGTCTCTTGTGGCACAGGCTTTTCCGCTTTTCAGTATTATAAAACAGATTTAACCTGATTTGTATTGGTGTACAATACTGCTACTGTATACAGTTTGTCAACCAGTATGATCCTATTTTATGTTTCTCAACCCTTAATTAGCTTGTGCACTATTTTCTCTGCCCCCCAGTTTGACATTATATTAGAGAAAGTGCTGTGCTGAGATGAAACCATTGGAGAGGCAGCAGATATGTTTTTAATCAGCAAGAAGAACAGGTACTTGTACTTTCAAAATAATTCAAAGTAAGGAAAATATAAGTTCATAATTACCCATTATATACAAACTTAAAGTAGCAAATTAAAAGTTACCCAGTACATGCTGAGGTTTTAATTCTTGTAGGGAATGGGGACTGATATTATTTGAAAGAAGAGTAAATAATACCCCAGGGACATATTAAGTAGCTACAGTAGGTGTCATTTTTGTATTGTCAAGCTGTAATCAGTTCTTTTGTGTATTTATAAAGGCTGAGGCTGTCAACAACATTAATGGTTTCATTGGTAATTTGTTTGTACAGCTGTCACTGGAAGGGGGCCTCTGGGCTGAATTGCAGAGTAAGTCTCTATGGGATTACACTACTGCCAGTGGCCGCTGGCTCTCTCAAAGCGTCTGCGTGACAGAATTGCTGTTGATGATTTATTTGTAACCTTGCACAGACAGACCCTGGCGCTCAATTTAATTTACAGTAGACAGGCACATTTTTATTGATTTTATATGAATGTATTCCCCAAAGTTTCTATATAAATCATATTAGCTTCCATAACTTTCTATTCTTGTTTTATTATCTTCACTTTTAAAAGCCTTTCAAAGCATAACACTTAATGCTGGTCCTCCATCTAAACCCTTCGTCTCAAATATAGCACTTTTTTAAAGTGCTAAATGAAGGCAACCTGGTTCATGTTAAACCACTATTTACAACTCATATACTGTATAATACAAGATTTAAGTAACATTCAGTGATTTAAGCACCTGGTGCACCATCATGACCCAATATGGATTGCACTCACTCAGTGTGTTAGATACTTAACCACTGGCGTGGAGTTAAACATGTTCAGCCGATATGCCAGCTTGCATCACAGTATGCCTTAAGGGTCTCTGGGAGGGGTTTTCCCATAAGGGATTAAGTTCTCTCTTTTAAATAAAACAAACATTTCTAAAATGTTGGTTTTGGTTGAGGTTGTTCTGTTTCTCTTTATCTCTCATGTGTGGTGTTCTCATAGAGCGCAAGCTATTTTTGATAAGCCCGTTGAGTCCATTACAGCAAGCCCTATTGCTTCACCAGCCACAAGTTCGGTTTTGGGAGACAGTCATTTTGCAGAGAAAATGGAAAGCACTTTAAGCTTATTATTATCCTACCTCTGGAGGTGATTTCAAGTTATTAGTTTGGTTCTTAACATATCATAGTATTTCCATAGTGTAAAGGAAATGAATTAGAATGCAGAGAAAAAGCATTTTGGTTTTTCATATTTTACTGGAAGCCCTGACTGTAATGATTCAACCAACTGTAATATCACTCGCAGTGAATAACCCTGAATTACCTGTGCGTTTAAATACATTTTTTAGATAATGTACTGTACATTTAAGGTTTTAACTGTCAAGTTGAAATGTGTACAGCTAGTGTACCGGTCATGTTTAATGTTGAGCGATCCTGTGTGCTTGTGTTCTTTACAGGGACCTAAGCTGCCTAATGTACAGTTATGGCCAAACGTTTTTCATCATCCTATAGAATTAACACATTTTGCTTCCTAAAGTTGAATGAAACCTGCTGAATAATGTTACGTTTACATATTAAATTACATACCAGTCTGTAGTTTATTTACTTAAAGAAAAACTGACAAATTGAGAAATGTGACATTTCAAAATCTGACAAAATACTGTACAACAGTTATGGCTTCCAGTAGACTTTTGCAATATCATTTTGTAGCTTATTCGATTACATGATGTTCATATAGGTTTTTTCTATTATGTCTCAATCCTAAAATTCTAGGTGGTGCAAAACTTTTGCCCATAGCTGTACAGCACAGTATGCACCTAGGAGTCACAATACAAGGTGCTTCCTTCTGACAGTATGACAGCATTGGGGCCAGCCTAATGAAAAACATCTGTTGTGAATATTTGGGGAAAAAGCATTAATACAAGATTTTTAGTAAAATACTTAGAACCAAACATTCTCAAAATACGCCTCGGACTGCTGACTAGCATTCCCAGAGATAATGAAAAATAAGGAAATGGTGTTTCTTTGTGAGGGCATGCTGTACACTGTGTACATGTGGCCCCAGCTTGCAGAGCCTATTTTAGGTTTCTGGACTAGTGTTAGCACGTCCTGCTGCACTCTTCACTCCTTTCTTGTCAGTCCAAAAAAACAAGAGCACTACTGTGACAACAGGGCAAACATTCAACGATCACTGCAAATAAAACATTACTTTACCTTCATGGGCACACATGGCTGGAGGTCTTAACATACTTCTAATTAACAAATCATGTAGGAGAAATCACCCAATTATTGTTAAGGAGTTGCCATAATCCTGACACACCTCATCAGTCATCATGTGTATATTTGATATCATCACGGCAAGTTTTTTTTTTTTTCTTTTTTGTTTTTGTGATTGATTAACATTTTGTCTGTAGGTTGTCTCTTAAAACAGCGATCATTTTGCACTGTTTGGGCAGCCAGAATCACTCAGCTTCACTTTGTGGTCCTGTCACCCAAACCAGGATGTGTTTAGACTCTACACACAACATATGAACTTATGAGGTGGTGCAGTGAGTGGAGGCGCATTGTTGTGAAATATTTTTGCTTATAGCTGTCTCAGCATAATCTAAATTAATACAGAGTTTTTACAACAATATTCTTGCCCTAAATCAGTTGCTTGTCTTCCAGTGGTCCTTTTGAACACAGTACTCAGTTTGCGTCCAGGATATCGGAGTGCTCCCAGCAGGATTGGAAATTTTTGTCCAGCTCTGTTCTTAAAAAATTCTTTAAAAACCACCACTGGGTCTGGAGTCAATCGCTGAGCATCGCAGGAGACCTGAATTCTGGTAGCAAGCCTCCCATCTTTGCATTCTAGTTTTCCCAAATTAGCCCACTTTACTTGGTGATCTAAATCACATCCCATACGTTCAATTATCCTTACATTGTCTGATTTAGCATTCAAATGAGAAAGTGATCATCCTTGTGGATCACTGCATTCAAACATTATGCTTTACCATATGGGTACATGCAGGACACGGTTTTGGTTCTGCTTGTGGCAGCCCAGTTCTACATCTTTGACATCCACATATTAGTCTAGACATGCTTGTCTACCCCCCTTTTCAGAGGGAGTCTCCTACATGGAGTAATGGTTCTGGACTGATAGCTATTTTGTTCATACACTTCAATTTGATCACAAAGGGCAATTTTGTTAGGTATTTATTCCATCCAAAATATCTGAGTTGGCAAGAATTCACTATTTCTCATACCAGGGTACCTAAGCCTCATTATCATCTCCATCATGCGGGGAACCCCCCAAGAAATGAGGTTGGTTCTATCGAAGGACAATATACTTTAGCAGCATAAGCCTTCCATTCAAAAGGAACTCATCTCACCTTTGGGGTTCAAAATCAGTAACCCCAGAACATCACACAACTGTTAAACTAGGTTTGTGATTCAAAATGTGTATACATTTTACAGCCTAAGCTGCACTTTTACCAACCTTGAATAAATACAAAAATAATAATAAAAATAACACATTGAATTCCCATGTATGCCTTTCCCAGTCATCAGTATCTCTGGTTTTCTATTGCTGAAGTTATAACAGTAATCTAAATCCAATAGAGTGTTATTGGTTTTGTAGTGCAATTACTTTAACATGAACATTTTTCTTTGTCGAATAAAGTGATCAGATTTCACACCTTCCTGAGGAAGGGTAGGGAGCAATGAGATGTGGAGTGAAAGGGCTCATGTTTCACAGTTAATGGAGCTAATCGGTAGAAAGGGATGCCCATCCTGGATATTGCCAGGTTTAAGATAACTTGTGGGCTTGTGTAAGGGGTGTGGGTAATTCACTGACCAGAAGACAGACAGGTGTAACTGAAAATACCACATAGGTGCCCAGTTTTATTTCAGGGGCGTGTTGGGTTTCTTTAGCCAGCAGAGGGCGCTGTTGGTCCGTGGTCTGCTTACCAACTATGGTAAACAGAACCACGGGAATACCAAGCAAGGGTAAACAGTTCAGGCACACTCGCAGGTGCTTCAAAACAATACTACAAAAATCGAAGGCACAAAGAAACAGGAAAAATAAAACAGTAACAAAACTACAAAGAAAAGGTGCGGTCCACACACCCACTTTCCCACCTCCCCGTGTCACTGCCATGACTCGCAGGCGGTTGTTGGACGACTGCCGCCCTCTTCCTGCAGCCCGTGAACACGCCAGCAGAGTCAGCACAGATCTCTCCCTGTTACAGGGCTGTTAACAGCTGGGACGACATAAGAGCAGATCAGTATTTTACTATCATCGGAAGAAAAATAGTTTTTTTTCAGAGTTCATTGCAGAATTGATATGTTTCAAAGTGAAACTAATGGCATGCATCATAATCAGTTTTCTGTTATGTCACAAGCAGTCACTTTACTGACATGCTATTGCTTTACAACTCACATAACAATTGTGGCCATTGCCACACTGTGATTCTATTGGCAGCATGCACTTTTGTAAAAGTTGGCATATTACAGTGAGCTGCTAATGGTGTTACAGGAATCGGTACCATTCATATCCACACATATCCAGCCCAAGACCACAAAGATGAACAGGTCATGCTGTATTAGGTGACACACATCTATTGTGGATGGCGCTGACCCCTAAAAGCCAGGAGAAGAAATTGTCTATAACCGTAATAAAAAATCAGCCCATTTAAAGGTACCCTGATCATAGTATAATGCTCTTACTGGTCATTCAAGTAAAACTTATTAGCAAGTGCCTTCAAGAGTGTATGAAAGGCACAAGCCAAAATATTTGTCTGTCTGACTTAGTTTCTTATAATTAGTCATTAATATACAGTCGGCGCCACTTTAGAGAGAAGGAAATATGTCCGGAATAACTGGATGTCCCAATTAAACGACTGGCAGTTGAGACGACCACAGTCACATTTTTTTGATTCTTAATGAAAAGAAAAGGAACGAAAACTCATCACATTATTATTAAATGTTAAATTCATAATTTCAAATACAAGTCAATGTCAACACTCCAACTTTCTTTGCAACAGCAGACTGAGGATCCACAGGAGACTCCTTCTTCAGGAGTTTAACGTGGTTTGTGTGATTTACGCACGTCACAAGGTAATCCCATACTTACTGCACTGTGCTATGCGACCTGTCTTGCTCTGAAAAGCGCTCTCCATTCATCATTTCAAAATTCTGAATCCCAGTTAAACAAAGTGACGTCCCAATTAAACAACATAAATAACATTGTGAAGAACCGTCTCCCAGAGTTGTATCTTATTTAAGCAGCAATCCAGATTAGTATGCCATTTTAGGAGGCTCCGACTGTACCAGCACCAGCCTATAATACATTTGTACCTTTATCTGTAAATGTAATGTACTGTATTTTGTTGTATTTTTTACATAGTTTCAAATTTATCGGTACAGTATATAAAAAAGTGTGTACATTGCAGTTTTGCTGCAGTATGTGGGTGTAAGTACTGCAGCTATGCCAGTAGGCTGATATGGAGATGCTACATGAATGCATAAAAGAGCACATTTCACTACCCGCTAAACATTTTTTTGACTTAATATACATTTACCTACATATTATACACATACACAGCGTTCCAGATAAGAACATAAACATAAGAAAGTTTACAAACAAGAGGAGGCCATTCGGCCCATCTTGTTCATTTGGTTGTTAGTAGCTTATTGATCCCAGAATCTCATCAAGCAGCTTCTTGAAGGATCCCAGGGTGTCAGCTTTAACAACATTACTGGGGAGTTGGTTCCAGACTCCCACGATTCTCTGTGTAAAAAAAGTGCCTCCTATTTTCTGTTGTGAATGCCCCTTTATCTAATCTCCATTTGTGACCCCTGGTCCTTGTTTCCTTTTTCAGGTCGAAATTCAGTTATTTTAGCCTGTCTGCATATGACATGCCTTTTTAAACCTAGTTTCTAGAGCAGCAATATCTTTTTTGTAGTGAAGGGATCAGAACTGAACACAATATTCTAGATGAAGTCTTATTAATGCATTGCAAAGTTTTAACATTACTCTATTTTAATTCAACACTTTTCACTATACATCCAAGAATTTTGTTTGCCTTTTTTGTAGTTTCCTAGCATTGCCTAGATCAGCGGTCCTCAAAGTAATTTTGGCACGGGCATAAATTGATCTTACTTGGACGTTTTGCGGGCACGCTGACTATTGCATAGGATCTTATCTTACACACTGCCTTCTCGCGACATATATATATATATATATATATATATATATATATATATATATATATATATATATATATATATATATATATATATATATTATTATTATTATTATTATTATTATTATTTTTTTAAGAATTTTATGGGGTTATTCTTGGCTCACTCTAATAAGTCTCAGGTAGTAATTGTATTGTATAAAATATTTTTAAATAGCATGTTTACACAGATAACCGTGAATAAACTTAAAAAGTTAGATAGCGTCTCGCTTTGTTTCAATTTGACAAATTTGTCAATACTACTCTGTTTTAAAGATCGCTCATCTCCAGTACATTTATTCAGAGAAAGTGGATTTGTGACTAAATATACTACGGTGTTGCCCTTGTCTGGTGAAATAAAAAAATAGAGATAGAAAATTAAATTCTAAATACTGCAATGTATTATTTTTCTCAATAACAGTCAGCGAAATTCAGTGCTGACCCGACATATTAACACCTGCCTCTGCTCACAAATGATTGGACAGCTGTCAGATCTTTCACTTTCCCATTGGCTACTCACTCACCTTCAATTTTCATGCAGAATACCGTGAACGGCCTCTGTTTGCTTATGATTGGATAGCTGCGTAAAACTTTGCAGATATTTGACTCTCCTATTGGTTCAACTTACTGTCAGTACCTGCACGTGAAACAGAGTTTATGTCCCACCCAGCTAACTTATGATTGGGCTTCCGCCGAGGCAATGCAGATATTCAATTGGTTGATCGTATCGCAAAAGCCATTCAGGAAAAAAAAAAAATGTTGCGTATATATAAACACAGCATAAACGAGCAGCTCTGTCAACAGACTGCTGTGGCGCTTTTGTTGGAAAACGTGTTTAAAGCTTTATTTATTTTTCCACGCTACGACCCGCCAGAAATGTGTTCACGACCCATAATTAAGAACAGCTGCCACGGGCACGATGGCCTGGCTTTTTTTTTCCGCATTGAAGCAATATGAATTACACATGATATTTAAATTTAATGCATAACATAGCAGTTTTGCTGCACAGCGTGAGTTTGCATGTTATTAAGCCTATTGTACTTCATTGGTTCCCGGTGTCTCAATGGTCAATTGTGAATATACTGCATGCGGTAGCTAGACAATGGATCATAGGAATGCAGTGACAGCAAATTCTAGCCTGTCTGGGAATTGCCAGAAACACGTGACTAAAGTCCAGATTTTCATTAAAAAAAAAAAAAAATATGACTGTATCCACTCACTTACTATGTATGTTTGTGACTAGTGAATAAGCAACTTCATTCTTGATTTTTGGTTTATGGACTTCTCTGCGTCTATTTAGTGCCCCTCAACCTAATCTACCAATTTACCTATCTGCCAGCTTAATTTTTAGAAGGTTATCCTGTATAGTAAATACAATATTCTGTGCTTGCAATCAATAAGGAATGCAATATTATCGTTTCTTTAAAAATATGTAATATGTTCGTGCAGGCCTTTTATTAAGTATATTCCATCTGCAGCATTGGAAAAAAAATGTGTATTGTTTTTATTTGCTTCACTGCCATATTGTTTCTGGCCATTAAAGCAAATAAGAATAATGCATAGCCCATAAGTTAGTATAAAAAGTATTTATTACATGTAATACATGTGTACTGACTTCAAGGTAATGTTGCATTTTACTCACCCAAAATACATTGTCTAAATTGGAGAGTAAATTACTCAATGTCCCAAAACCTTATCTGGAGTGCTGCCTATATGTATGTTTTTGTATAATATTTTCAACTATGTCAAATAACTTCACAATTTTACTATTAATCCACATCCCTCCTTTCTACAGATTTAAAACTCCCCTTGAATTATTATTATTTGTTTATTTAGCAGATGCCTTTATCCAAGGCGACTTACAGAGACGTGTGAACGATGCATCAGCTGCAGTCTCTTACAAGAGCATCTCACCTGAAAGACAGAGCATAAGGAGGTTGAGTGACTTGCTCAAGGTCACACAGTGAGTGAGCTGGGATTTGAACCCGGGATGTTCTGGCTACAAGCCCCTTTTCTTTAACTACCAGATCACACGGCCTCCTTAAAGCTCCATCAGAGCTTCCAAATTCATACCATCAAGAGCCCCCCCCTTCAATCTCACTGTAATTGCTCTGCTGCAGATGGAAACGAAAAGGACTGATTTCAGATAACTTTATAGAGACGTATGGAAACAAGGCTTTTGTGGTTTTGGGTCCAGTCCAGTTGAAAGAACCAGTGTTGCTGAAGTTGCAGTGGCTTGTTGTGAAGTTTGAGATGCATTATGGTTCCTTTTTCATCAGCATCCATCCTAGAATTTTCTGAGAGTCCTGTATACTTTAATGGGGGCTTCTGCTTGTAAATTGGTACAGTCCAATACACATGCATGATGCATTGGTCAAATATGTTAAGTGTTATAGGGAAGTGTAGTAACACATTCGACCATAAAGTGTTTATCAAAATAAGAACTAGAATACCACAGCAAATTTTTCTGAAAAACACCCTAATCAATTTCAAATTAATTAATGTATTTACTGCAAGAGCAGTATCTTTTTAATTTAGTTGCATTAATTAAAACACATTAGTAGAGTTTAAAACTACCTGATCAGTTTAGTCAATACATCTTTTAATCAAATTATGACATGCTACAAAACAGATTTTTCTTCTCAATATTGGGAAACTGTCAGGCTCCTTTTTTCTGTAGGATGTATTACACAGTATAAATGTGGCATATGGTTGTTATTTAACTATTTAATTCACACAAATTGTGTGGCATTAAAAAAGTAGGAAAAAATTCAGATAGTTGCATTAGCGTTACCGTTGGCATTGTACAATAGAGTGCGACTGTACGTCTTCATATTGCTGTTAATTTAGCAAACAAGCGAAACAAAACCCTGTGTGGGTGAGTCTGTGGGAATATTTTGCAGCCAGAAAAAAAAAAAATAAAAAAAATAAACAGAATTTAATCAAATCATGCTGTAAGCTACTCAGGAAGTGTATAAAAAATACATTTGCTGTATCTGGTGATTATCTGACCTTGTACTGCTCACTTGGTTAGTATTCATTAGAGAGATATTCCAATACTCATTTGTCACAAATTCCTGCAGTTGTGCTTAGATAATATTCTGATAGCCTTTGACAAATATCGTTCATTATTAAACCACTTTCCATTATCTTTGAGATATTTCATTCCAATGTGGACTAAGCACATCTAGTAGATCCTAAATTAGCTTTATTCTGCCCTTTGCTGTCAGTGGCATGTGAGTTATAGACTGTAAATATCAATGAGGCTCAGTGGGAGATGTGCTGTTCTCTCTCTCTCTCTCTCGCATAGTACTATGGCTCAGCACAGCAGGTTCTCTTAAAGTCTTACTGCCTTTATAAAAGACAGTGAAGGCTAACACTTGGTACAGCTCACATATTCCCAAAGTATACAGATATTACCTTGGATAAAACAAACAGTCCAGATTGGCGATTTGCAGGACTGTGTGCTGCACACTTTGAAATTAAGATATAATACATCCCTATTCTTCTAGACCAAATATATTGACGTTTCAATTCAGCTCAATTGAATAGAATACAGAGCAGTGTATAGAGTGAACTAAGGGTAACACTGAAAAATGGCCACGCCATGAGATTGATTGCCATTAGATTGTCATTTATGCGTAAAAATAAGCATAATTATAAATAGTCATTTGGCCAGTTTTGAGCTGTGTTTCAGTGACAAAATTAAAGCATAATATTACAGCATGCTGCTTTAGCTTTTATTTTCAGAAAAACGCTGAGGATTTGTTTAAATTATATGCATAGGTTTTTCGAGTAGAACATGATGCTTTTGCGTGGGCAACACAAAGTTAATAATTTGTGAGTAATTACTAGTGGGCATCATTACTGTGTGTTCCTACACTCCTCAGAGTTGTTCTTGTTTTGTTCTTAATGATTCCAACCTGACATTTTAAACTGTTATTTTCCAGGGCTCAAAAGAAAAGCACTTACGATCTATGACATTTTACTTGTCTGTTATAATTATTAAACAGAAATAGGCCCAATGATAACATAAACCTGGAGTGGAAGGGCCTTTTTTTAAAAAAAGGTGTATAATGCTTTGAAAATCATCCCTTTTGTCATTCCTCCTCATTTCAGTTTTACATGTCTCAGGTTATAGTTCACAACTTCTCAGTGATGCTCAATGTCAAACCACAGATTGCATGTCTGATTCACTCAAGATGACTGTGCTTAGGATGACAACTTTGCACCCGAGAACATTTATCCTGCCCAGAAACCTACCACAGGAGATCTTGTTGAAATATCTGTAATTAGTGAGGTTTTCTAGCAGAGCATTCCTTAAGAAAGGCATATGATAATATTCAAATGATGAAAGGGACAGTTCTGAAAGATTAGTTTTTTATACAAATCATATTAGCACAATTAGAAAACTAGGGAACAACGTAGGACTACTTACTAGACCCTTATGTAAATGTTGTGTAGTTTGATCATTGTATTGGGTATGTTTTCCCTTTTAAAAGAAGGTATGATGATTTGGAGTAGATCGTTTTGAGAATGTAGCCCAAAGAGAGAAATATTTTCAAAAAAGGGACCTTATTTACTTCTCACAAAACAAATATCTTTTCATGAAATACTTTTTGTTGTTTTTTTTTTCTAAAGTGGAAGTTTACACTTGTATTTAACCTTTAAAAACAAACCTTGAGAACAAGCACTTTAAAAGAATGTCCGCTGCATGACTGATAGAGATGTGTGTGTGATATAAGATACTGAATAATATGGCACATGTTTAGAATTCCCTGGGGTTTTAACAAAGTAATTACTGTGGTTAGTTGTAGAGTTAGATGTGTTGTTGCTATACAAGCATTTTCAAGAGCACAGGTCCATGCAAACATCCCTCTGAAAAATTATTTCAGCACGTGAAGACTGTTATATTATGTTGCCCAAAAGACATTACTATGGTAAATCACTACAGTGCAATTATGGGTTGTAAATAAAAAATAAATAAAATAACAAAAAAAACAGTAGTTTAATAGTAGTAGTATAATTATTTTAATGCTGCCACATATATACCACTATAAAGATGCTAATTTGGTAATTTTTATTTTTGTGACTACATTATCCAGCCCCCAAGATATTCTGACTCCTATAATGGGCCGTTAAGTTGCAGACAGGAAATATATCATTATGGGCAACGTAGGCCTACACTAGAGTTTTAAAATAGTTTTCTACAACCGTAGAAAAGTAATTTCCATGGCACTAGTATTAACAGCACATGTGCTGCTACCAGCTGGATCTCCAGAAATGGGTTCCCAGCAATTGTATTGAAACATACCACTTGATATAGATTTACTCAGCCTTGGACTGAAACTTTGTTTTAATAGTTTTGCCAGCTTTACATGGGTTTTATTTCCAAATATTATGATTCTTCTGTATAAGCCCCTTTTGACAGTGTGGCCACTGCATTTGGTAGTCCCAAATAAAGTGAGAAGGACGTAGGCAACATAGAAAGTTGGCTTTCTTTCAGAAAACCCTTTGGGTAAATGTAGTTTAATAAGTCTGTAGCATAATCTAGTGTGTGTGTGTGTGTGTGTGTGTGTGTGTGTGTGTGTGTGTGAGAATCCCCTTAAAGAGATGCTGGGAGTAAAGCTGTCAGAGCACAAGAAACACTTTGAAATCGGAACCACGACTGCAGATGTTATGCAGTGATTTCTTTCCTCTCTTGTGGGGGATTTATGGGTGTTTGATTGCCCTTAGGGCAGACATTGGGCCCAGCAGATTAATGTAAAACAACAATTACCATACTGCTGTGACCAATCGTAATCCACAGTGTTGTCATTTAATAAAGCCTTGGGGGCAGCATTTTATGTAAGGGAGATTCTGAAAAGATAGTCAGTGGTTCTACATTCCAACAACAAGCTACAGTACATTTTGCTTCTCACAGCATAATTCTTGACAGAATATTAATCTGGAAATTAGAAGCTTACCTCATCTTTCCTTTAGGTCAACATTATTACTTATAACCAGCAACGTACACGGTTACCTTTACAATTGGGTATGCTAATAAAGAATATATCTTGGGAACTGTTAGCCTGTATTTTGAACTAATGAACATATTGCTCTGTCCTTGATTATATGTTTTATTACATAACGGATGTAGAAACCACTGAGACTCCTGATATTTTTATTTAAAAAAAAAAAAAATAATAATTCTAATTACTGTATTTGCTCAAATTTAATTGCCCCTGATTTCAAGTTGCACCACCAAATTCAAAGACCCAAAAAAATAAATAAAAAAAAATCCTGCATGCAAGTTGCATTTAACTTACTAAAATAAATAATTTAAAAAAAAACACAATAATTCATAATTAAATTACCTTTTAATTTCTAGGTGCCAGCACTAAACACTGTATTATGGTACAATAAGTCACCAACAAACAGGAAAAGAAAATATGTACGGTACGGTACTTGCAGGTAAATTAGCTTCAACTTTATTTGTCATTTTTATTGTGCTCCTTTGTTTAATTTTCCAGCATGATTTTCTGTCATGTTCGCAAGCAAAAGTAGCCTTTCGATTGCGTCTCCTATTTCTGTCACATATTTTTGATGCCCCAAATTCATGTTGACCTCTTATCCATGTAATATACCAGTAAAGTGTCAAGAGTAATTACGGTAGTGGACATTATTCTGTACAATAGCCAGAATAATTGACACGTGCCATTGTTAATTTGTCCCCTAACTGAAAAATCCTGACTACCCCCCTCAAATTTGAACTTTTATTTTGATATAAAAAAAAAGGCTGACTTAAATTTGAGTAAATACAATTTTTTCCCTGGGTCTGGTTCGAAGGAGATCTTAGCTGGGGTATGTCACCTTATGACTTTTTGTAGATTATTGTTTGCTTTCACAGCTGGTTGTCAGTTCTGGATCAGTGCAGTGATTCATGGGGAAACCCAACCCTATTGTTTCTAATAAAATGTGATACTAATTGTGCCAATGATCTCTAGGGACCATCAGGACCTTGAAGTTGCAAGGGCAGGAAGAGTATTCCCCACCTGTCACTATACTGTTGTATATGGGATCTCTGCATGTCACTACTTTATGCTTTCACTGGCACTATTCCTGCCATGTGCCTCATTTCACTATAGCTGGTACCTTACATAAGTATTCATGTTTCTGCTCAGTTTTGTAAGATACATGGGTGAAAAATCAACTGCTTTCTTCTTTCTCACATTGAGGGTGTGGGCATTGTACTTCTTACATTAACTCTTCATACTGCAGACCTCTATAGAGAACTCCACTCAACTGTGCAGTACAAGAAAGATAATTCCAATGATCACAGCAGTCTGTCACTGATATATATGCCCATTTGTAGTTTCTTTTCATTGAAAGACACCGTGACTTTTATTTAGTTATATTGGAGCTGCCTTAAATATAATAGTGTTGAAAGGGTTAAAATGCCTCCATGTTCAGCGGGACAGTTCAGTCTTTTCAACTCAGCCCAATGCATTCTGGTATGTTTTACCTGTCTCAGGTGCCATTCTTTCCTTTAAGAGAAGCAGGACTATGCTTCCCAGAATGCATTGGGGTTGTGAGTTGAAAAGCCTGAACTGTCCCAAACTGTCCCGCTGAAAACTGAGCCATATGGTCACCTTCGGTTAAAGGCAGGGAATGTCAAACGTTTTTCATCTCTTGATAATGTATGCTCATAAAATACCCTAAATGTAAAATAAATCTGTCACGAAAGAAATACTCTCTTTTTCCTCTTTAGAAAGAAACGACTTTATCATGCCAAAAAGTATTTCATTTACAAAATCTGTGCAGTGCTGATAACATTGATATCACTGCCAAATGTGCAGCCAGGCTTGTATAACATTCTCTCTTGTTGCAGTTTCACACTTTCATCAATATGGCTTGATCCTTTTTCTGCAATCTAATTCAATTACATTTGTTGAAGCACATGTTTATTTTTTTACAGAAATAATATGAAAGGTCTCTGTATACACTTTGACCCAGGGCATCAGATCCCACATCTTTCAATGTGGGTTGTGGCTGCTTTATAGTACTTTGAAGATAATCTTATCATTTTGCTGTTTATTGCTGTAAATAGTTTTTCCTCCTTTGTAGTGACATATCATTCAGTGAAATTTTTAAGGCAGAAATATATAAGCTGAGTGAGCATAACAAGACAACCAGGATCAAAGCAGATGAAAGTGGATTCCTGGTGGTTCTGCAAGGACTGACCTTGCACTGCCATGGCAAACAGGCGTATCTACCCCCTTTTTCATAGGAAAAATGGGGTTGTCAAAAAACACTGATACTGATACTATGAACAAATGGCAAATCATGAAAATACAGGTCCATTCACTACACTGCAATCAATTATTATAACCCTTATTGACATTATCATTAACTGATGCTAACAGGACCCTCGAAAACCCTGGCGATTCAGTCAAAAAATATAATCCAAAAAATTTCCTCATACATAAACATAGGGTGGTTTATAGTGCGGTAGCTATAATGTCCTCTGCAGCAGCCATTAGCTTGATTTTGAATTGCCCTTTACAGTTCTTATTTATGTTCATATGCATATCCCTGTGATATTCCTTTCTCATTTTGACTATTTTACTGATCCAATGTGTCAAAAAAGTCTGGAAATGAAGTGCCTGAACCAATGAGAAAACTCTCTCACATTAAGTAGCCAGTAGCTGTGTCGAGGAGGTATTTTGGGCAGAGAGGAACTATCTATAAGAAGTAACTTCCCTCAACATTGATTATTTCCAGCTTTACATATATTGCAAGTTGAAATATACCACCATAAAACATTTACTGTACATTAATTCATAACACACCCAACAAAGGGAAGATAAAGCCATTCAATTCACGATCCACAAAGGCACCACAAGGCTTATTTTCTTTTCATGTGTACTCTTAAGAAGTGATCTGTAATTGAAGCGACTGAACTATTTTCTTCAAAAGCAGCAGACACACGATCTGAGCACTAAGTAAACTTCACAGATAAAAAGTGAATGCTGTAATGAAAAGAGAGAGCAGACTAGGAGGTTGGGAAGAAGCCCTTGTTGCAGTCTTTGACGGGGGCCTCTCGGTGAGAAGAGAATTTGCTGTACTATATGTTGCAAGATAAAAAGGGGTAGAAAAAAACGCTAGCAGTTGCAATCTTTCTTTCGTTGCCTTTGATGAAGCTGCCAAGACCGAAAAGGTGTCTGCATTGAAACACCTTTTAATAAAGTTCATTGACTTTATGGAAGCTTTTCTGTTAATCTCGATCATCATTCTACATAGACAAGTGCATGCAAATAGACAAACACACACACAACCAACATGCTTCAGCACCTGTCACATGTTATTAAATCTCAATTATAAGGAGCAAAGGCCATATTTTAAAAACATACTCTAGTCTTCAATATTGTCCTATTAAAGTAAATAAATAAATAATTGGAACAGAAATTGGATTAAAAGCTTTTAAAGATATGCTCCAAAGTCAAGGAAAGAATGCTCCTTTAGACAGAAAGGCAGTTACACACACATACACACGCACTTTCTGATGTGTGTGTATAGCTGCTAGCGTCTAACAGGCTACAGGCAGCCTGGCTCCTTGTCTCCTGTGAGTTTTTTCTCTGGTTTATGGCACCTTGAGATTTATGACAGATAAGGATGAAATGAGCACAGGCTCACTCATTGAAATATTTGGCTTGTTTGAAAATTTAAACAGCGCTTGATTCTCCAGACTGAGGGACTGTCTGGCTTGATTTAGAGACAGGAACAAAGATAATAGAAATGCCAGGGAACAGCTATAAACTACTAGGCCCAGAGCTCGGTTTCATTCTTAAAGAATTCCCTTCATGTTCCAAGGTTACTGCGCCAAAGAGCCAACAACTGAAGAACATGAGCAGACTGTAAAAGCTGAGCAACCAAACCAGAATGTGTTTTACCCATGCTTTAAAAAACACACACCCCTGTATGCAAAGAAGAGAAAATCAACTGGTGTGGAGTTGTAAAACTGATAGAGCTTTACATATCGTTCATAAAAGAATGCCTAATTAATCTAAATAAAGCTCATTAATTGATAAGAAACCATCAAAGAAAAACCTAAGTTTAATTCCATCAACAGTTATTATTTATATATATATATATATATATATATATATATATATATATATATATATATATATATATATATATATATATATATATATATATACACACACACACACACACACACACACATAATATATATAATAAACTTAAATATATATATATATATAAAAATGGTTCAGGTGTAAAATTTTCATAATGATGTGAGATTAAAATGTAATGCTTATATGTAATAAAAATAGAGTGTAAAAGTATAATGTATTTTTTAAAGTTAATGCAATTAGCAAAATGACTGTGGAGCAAGATTTTTTTTTTACATTATGAATTTTAAATGAACAGACAGGACTATATTTTAGTAGACTATATTAAAAAAAAAAGAGCACCTAGACATTCTACAATGTTAAAATAATCTGCAGGTGTTTATATATATATATATATAATAATAACTGTTGATGGAATTAAACTTAGGTTTTTCTTTGATGGTTTCTTATCAATTAATGAGCTTTATTTAGATTAATTAGGCATTCTTTTATTGCTTTTACTAATGAAGAAAAAAGATCTTCTCCTGTGGTTTCACTGCAGGTCTTTTTCAACTTCCGTTCAGCAGAAAGCTATTAGCTGATTAAAAAAATGCCTCCACAGTTCAGAGGAATACAAATGTAATTGCCTGGTTTTGATCATCACCTTAATTATCCTAGATTTTTGTCATGTGAATTTGTCATCATATATATATATATATATATATATATATATATATATATATATATATATATATATATATATATATAAAATGGTTCAGGTGTAAAATTTTCATAATGATGTGAGATTAAAATGTAATGCTTATATGTAATAAAAATAGAGTGTAAAAGTATAATGTATTTTTTAAAGTTAATGCAATTAGCAAAATGACTGTGGAGCAAGATTTTTTTTTTACATTATGAATTTTAAATGAACAGACAGGACTATATTTTAGTAGACTATATTAAAAAAAAAAGAGCACCTAGACATTCTACAATGTTAAAATAATCTGCAGGTGTTTATAGCAAGAGGAGTTGAAATATATTCAGCTTCCCTCTAATGTTATGTCCACGTGAACTTAGTTTTGAAGCTGTAAAATGCATACCTTTTGTCCCATTGGTGTAAAGACTAGGGACGTGAAAGCTTAGACCAACATGATCGCTAGCCTGGCATTGTGGTCCCAATGCTGTTAACACCCAGCTCAATTGTGCCTGTTTAATTAATCTGCATGTATGTAATGGATATTAATGGCAGTGCAGTGGAGTGTAGTCACAGACTACCAGCATGTTGGTGAATCCACCAGCAGGGTTAATGGAAAATGACTTGCTTTGCGGATTCCGGTTTGCAGGAGGTGTAGCAGATCCCTGCATCTTTTATGCAAAATCGGACAAGAAGTGGTTTGTGCAAAGCACAGCCTCTTTAACCAGAAGATCCAGAATTACAGGGCTGGCTTTAAACTCTGCAGACAAGAAGGTCACTTCCAGGATCTCAACAGTGTTGGGACTAAAACTGCTTGGGCTAAAATCTTAAGGTATGTGCGTGTGTGTCACACATTGTTGCTTGTAATTACAGTGGATATAGATCACAATGATCGAACTGTGGTTTTGTATACGGCCGTGGCATAAACATTATGCCATCAAGGCCACATATTCTGACTTATCAATTTCAGTCACGATGGTAAGCACATTTTACAGGCTTTCAGTCACATTGAACCAGTGCTTTTATTGCCGCCCATGATGGTCCTACACCCTATTGACAATATTATTCAACCAATACCAACCACACAAGCAATGGTTGGGCTTGATCCCTAGTTAGGGAAAGTAGGGTGAAGTGGCAGCATGCAAGCTGTTAAAGGAGCAAGGTTTTTTTGGGTGAGAAGGACTGTCTGTATTCCAGCAGTCAGCATTCAAAATATGAAGTACCTGTAGTTGGAAAAGGTTAATGCATGCATAAATGCATAATTGTATCTGATTAATTAAGCAATGCTTGTATAAATTAATGTTAATGCAATGCTGAATCGGAAATCACGTTCATACCAGAGAGGGCTTGAGCACTGCAAAACAGCCATTATAATCTTACTGAAGCAAAGAATATGAAGAAAATGAGAATCTAGGGTTAGATTTCTGAGGCTCAGACAGACAATTATAGGCCAGTGATTATGTGCTAATATGGACTACAAAGAAAAAGTGGCTAAATCCTCAAATTATCCATGTACTAATTTAGGAAACGATCAGTCACCATTTTAGCATTATTTAAAAAACAAAAAAAAAAAAATAGGTTTTTGGAGACATTGATAAGTGATTAAAATGTGCACTAAAGCTTGTACAGTGTGTAATCATGGGGTCTATTCCATCAGTCTCTTGCGTGACACAGACAGCTGCCACCAACACCTCATTAACGAAGGCAAACACTATTGTTATTTGTGTTTCCACATCCATAAGCAACACCTGTGCATGGTTTAGCACCCACGGAGGTTAATTGAATTATTTAGAACCTGCTGATTTTTTAACTCTTTACCAGCCATGTGCTGCAGGTTTAGGTTTTCTGGTCTTAGATCTTCCGAACTGTAGCGTCCATAACTCTGCGATGTGAACACATGAAGGGTGCTATATAAATGCAATAAAGATAGGTAGATAACATTTAAATATAATAAAATCATAGTGGGATGACTTTGTAGAGTAAATGGCTCTTTTGTAGAGTACATTTTTTTTTCTTGTTTTTGCAATATTTGTTTTTTAAAATCATCTCTACTACTAAATTCCCATGTATTCTAAAAAGACACTAAGTTAAAAAAATGATTCAGTTGGAAACCATAAGAATTTGAAACCAGAACTTTGAAAAAATATATATTTAGCTTCAGACTGGCTTCAGCCTGTAAAGTTAACTGCAGTATAAAGTGAGAGCAAGTGTAGTGAAGGTAACCATGGTAAATCACGTAGTACACTATGGTAATTGAATAAGCAAAGTAATCTACACATGTACCAAGATAAACATTTATAAGGGTTTAACTTTGCTGGATGCTGTAAGGCGTATTTGCATTTTTTTTATATTACAGTTGGTATTGAATAACATGGATTTATGACACCAAAATGTAACTTATTTAATTCAGGTCTCTGACTGATTACTTCAGCTGTTAAATGCTTGAGGGTACAAGTGAGATAGATATAGATGATAATAAATGGGATCTATGTTGGCGAAACTAAATTCTGCTGTCTTAACTCGCACCGGTGTTCTCTTACAAGGATGCAATGGCAGATCTAGCACACAGCAGTAAGTCACTGTCTGGTTCTGTAGTCAGAATCCTGCTATTATACTTGTTGTTGTTTAATCTTAAACACATAAATTGCCTATATTACAAGAGCAGACTTAATTTCTTGAATTTCTGGGCAATGAAACCTTCTCTTGGATGCCTAAAATTCTTGTTGGTGGCCTAAAAGCACCAGAGATAATGCTCACGTGAGGCTAATGTGAGAGAACCCCAGACTGTTTGGTCAGGATGACTAATTTAGCTGGCTTATGGAAGCTGGATACCATGTCTCTTGAAGCACGCTCATCTTACAGGGCATGTCCTTTGTATGTATGTGTCTGGAAAGACCAGGGTAGGGCTTTACATAGCAGTTAGGTTCCACAGAGCCAGTAATGGTGCTGATGGCCTGTGAAGTTAATCTCCGTTAGATTCTGTGTCTAAGGCATTATGTCACTGGGGCTCCTTCCAGCTCCACAAACATTGATAAAAACTCCTCACTGATACATGATTCCCAATGCTAACTATCTGTCCTCTTAACTGATGGCTCCCTTCCTGTAATGATCTTAAAGTAATCTGACTCTGTATTAGTGCTTCATGTTGTGTGTGTGTGTGTTTAATGGGGCACATGATGACTATGCACAGGTCTTTTCTCTGCTAATCTGTTATACCGGCTGTGCATTTTCGTTTAAACTCAGAAAGTTGTGACAAAGTATTCAGGCTTTTTTTTAAAGAAAAGACAGTCATTCATTTTTAATACAAACTCAAAATTGTGGCTGTACTATGTCAGTTAATGTACAGTGGAGACACCTGCATGCTGTATGGAAAATATACTATGAGTCTTATCAAATATAACGTATATACCGGTAAACAGATCTGAATTTCATAGTTTCACACCAAATCCACTGCTTGAAAGGCAGGTAAACTGCTGGGAAGATTTACTGGAGGCCATGACTATTAAATCCCCCTTTCAATTTCCAGTCATTTTTTAACATACAGTATCATCATCAACATGCAATATGTATTATACTGTGTTGTTGATTTGCTACAGTTTACTTTCTCAGATGTATAATGAGAGCAACTATTTGTTTCCATACAGCGCATCTGCCATCCTGAATACTGCCTGCCTTAGTCTTGGTAATTAATTGCTTGGATATGTCCAGTTCAACTTTCCATACTCAAATTGGTTATAGAGTTGTGAATTGTGTACTTGGCATCTTTATACCATACCTGAGAGGGTAGATTCACCCTCAAAATGCAGTGCGCCTGCGTGGTGTACAGTGAGTGCAGGTTCGTGTTCTGGCTGTGCAAAATCGCTTGTCTTCGTTGTTAGATTGTCTCCTAGCATTCTCTTCTGCCAGGGAGGCAAAACCGGCAGGAAGTGTTGCACTACAGCAGGCCCTACTGGCCTGGCACCTGGTAAGCTCAGGTGGACACCTGCAGGGCTGGACTTTGTCCTCCAGAAGCCTGTAATTCGCTGGCTTCATTTTTCGAATTCCTGGGTGTAAAAGAGGAAACACTCAGGGATACAAATGGTTCACACACCATTGCTTTACTATGGTAACAAAGATGGTTGCAGTGGGTGACGTCAGACCAGAAACAGGAATCAACACAAAATAAACAGAGAGGTGGAGTTTTGGTGAAGCCGAGCTCTTGCTTGTGCTCAGCATTTCATAAATAAACAGAGCTGTAAATAAAAGGTTTGAAAGACAAACAAAACACAGGACATGGTACTTGAGGCCAAAATAAATAGACAAACAAAACGGATTAACACTAAACAAACAGCCGACGAACAGACAAACAAAACACGGTGAGTCTGAACAAACACACAAGTATGGTGCTGGTCCTTCCAGCATGAAATAGCAATTATGTGCTTGAATTTAAGTTACTTTACTTTTTTACTTTCTCCTCTCCACACCCATTCTCTACTCACCGAACACACAACCCCGAGTGAGTAGAGAAGCTGTACGGAGACTCGATTGCTAATCAAGCATTCAATTGGAGTCTCGGTACAACTGCACATGAATTAATAAAGTGCAATTCTCTGTGCTTACATATTACATTTTACCTGCACGTGAAGTGCTGTGCAATCCTCGAGCCTAAATACAAATATACAATTTAAATTACTTGTATTCATAACCCATATTATATCCTGTGTACCAACTACAATACACCAACATTAACACACTGTATGCAACATACAACACAAATAAATAGCCCAGGGGCAGGGCACTTTGCCACACGCACCAAAAGTTTATATTCAATGTCATTATAGAACATGCTCATCCATAACTAAAAGAAACTTAAATTCAATGACAAAAGTTTATTTTAGTACAGTCTAATCTGCTTAAGTGTATATAGCCTATTTTTAATATTCAATATTTATACACTTAAATGGAGTATATATAAACTTAAGCGAGTTGGTGATTCCAAAATCATGTACAATGCAGTATAAATGTACCGATAACAGAGCACACATTATGCTACAGTCCTATGGGCTGGATTTGTAAAGCGATGCAAACACAAGGACCTGTTGACATTCTGTGGGTTGACGTCCGCACAAAACTTTTAAAATCAAGACCAAAGTATTTACCATTTCATTAATCACTTAATTACAATAAGACAGGCAGACAATTAATTACAGTACTTCACTATAATTAAATATGAAAACAAAGCTATCAGTTTATAAATTTTTTTTTTTAAATGTGCAGTAAATGGAAACCATTTAACTGTCACTCAATGTGGCTGATTTTAGAGAAACAAAAAAAGCTATACATTCCAGTAGCAAAAATAAAATAATAATTTTAATAATAATAATAATTTTTAATTTCCTTGCTTGAACATATCGCTAATTTTCTTGTGTTGGCATCTTTACACCATGCCCTTTTCAGTAATGTCCTCTATCTCATAGAAATGCTTGTAGATTTTCTCACTGACTCCAATGATTTTCAAACTACGGCAAATGTTTTGTAGAGCAGGTTGGGCATCCTCCTCTTTCTTTTGTGGCATCTCGGCATTTCCTTGAAGTTCTCTGGCAGTCATTTCATCGAATAGCTCATTCTCATCAACTAGCGCTAATGTTTCAAATTCAAAAGCGGGGCAAACTGCATTTCTAAATTCAGTGTTATAGAACATGAAAATAACACTGGTTCTGTATTTTCAAATTTGAAAGACATTCATTTTTAATACAAATGACTGTAAAATGTTAGATATTCATGACCAACACTGTAGATGGGCTTGTTAGATATACGGTTAGCTAGTAACTGAATGCAAGTATTAGAAAGAGATTGAGGACAGTGCTAAGAAAATGGCTAAGGGGTTAGTGTAGGGGCCTTGTAACTGGAAAGTTGTTGGTTTGACTCCTGGCTAGACATTTTTGGTCTAAAATGAGTATATTAGGGCAGGCAAATACTTCAGTGGTAGGAAAAAAATTGCCATGGGGACCTAGAATTAGCATCTTGGTCCCATAACGACAGCTGGAAGAGAGCTGGACACCCAGCAATGTATTGCTCATGGGGCTCAGCATACCAACTGCTGTCAGCTTTGAGCAGTGACAGTTAAGTGGGTCACAGAGGAGAGAGTCTGATCTGTTTTTTCTCTTTGAATTAGTGTTTTATTATCAGGGTTAATCTGTGTAATCTATATTTCTTGGTCGTAACATTTACATTTGGTTTTATAAATCCAATGCCCCCAACATGGCCTTAGCATGAGACTTGGCTACAGTACTGGAGTATATTCAATATGTCATAATACAGGGAAATGTGCAGAAGGTTATTTTTGTAGACCCGTGAGCAGGGGTGTGGTGCTGGGGGGTCGCGGGGGAGCACCGCTCCTGTACTTCTCTTGGGCAAAAAGAGCACTGCTTCTGTACTTCACGTGTAGAATATTGAACTGTTTTGCTCCTATAAATATTTGGAGACATACATGTGTATAACCCATACAAATAAACAAAGAATACAATAATTGTAAGAAACCATTGAAAGAGAAAAATGAAAAAAGTTTGAGTATAGCGTACCTGGTCTGGAACAACAGGTGTGAATAATGTAGAGAGGTGAAGGGAACCTGTATCAACGCTGTGCTGAGGTGTCAGCGTTTTACAATTAGATGTAATAATTGGAACAGTTTTTATTTTAAGACCCGTATATAAGAAATAATGTAGATAAAATAAGCATTTATTTAAAAGATAAAACTCAACTGCAACATGCAAATACCTGTGGCCTTACACATCTTTTTTTGCAAACAAATGCACTTCTGTTTGAAAAGTCTCAATCGCTCTTAAGCAGCTGAGATAGGACAGTGAAATGAGCTGATTCTGGACCAAACCATTCAATATGCGAGAAAGGGGGACTGGGGGAGTGTTACACATAGGATTAATAATAATAATAATAATAATAATAATAATAATAATAATAATAATAATGCTGTTTTAATTGTGTGCATTAGTGTATAAAACAGGTTGTGAAAATATGTACAGTATTTGTGTATTTATTTATCTTTAATGTAAATAGCTGTAGCTTTACAATAATACTTCAATACCTGATTGTCTGAATTTGTAAACAATTGGTACACTTGTTAGCCCTTTCAAATACCGTAACTACTAGTGATAAACTGCAGTTCTGCTGAGTGTATAGGGAAAGTGGGAATGCAGGGGGCATGGTTGAAAGAGCGGGAGTGTGTTGGTAGATAATAGCGACCCCTCGCTTCTAAATATAGCACTACATCACTGCCCATGAGTAATCTGATGTTAATCTTGTTAGTTTAAACTCAGAGGCCATTTTCAAATGGCAAATTCCTACTCTTTTCAGTTTTAAATTTGAATGTGGAAACTTTATCAGGTTGCAAATAACTCATCAAAGTGTATAGCATGCAAGTGAATTGAGTGTTGTAGGCAAATACTTGTCTTGCTGTATACAGGAAAAGCCAAACAGAAATGTCATTCCAAGCTTTCAGTGATGCACAAGAACCCTGTTTAATGGGTCCGTGATCTATTCTTTGAAATCGTTCAAGATCTGTCTGCACTGCAGGGAAAAGACCTGAACTATAGCAGGTATGGGTTTTAGCAGTTGACATAGGCAACAGAAGGAGAAAATCAATATGTCAAATCGATTACTGACTGTCATTAGACAAGGATATTTTGTTATCTCTAGGATACAGCTGTGGTTTGAGAAAACCCAAGGGACTGTAAAAGCCAAATGGAATGGATGACTAAGTTACGAACGCTACTGCCAGCAATGGAAATAGTGGGTTTGTCATTCAGAATACTGGTTTAAATGCATTGACTTGTTTTAATTTCAGTGCTTGATTTGTAGTTGATTACAGCATATCACTGGGAACAGATACCCAAAAAATGCTGCAACTCTCTGCACAAAATATGTAATATTAACAAAGCAACATTCAATTTTGTAGTTGAGTGCCAAGTATAGTCAGACTTGGGTATCGGTAGACCCTTGCTGCTGTGTATGTTGGCACTGTTATTGAATTCTTACAGCTAACTAGGATCAATTTGTGGTTGATACTGATCTCAATGGTGTTGCTCTTGCTTGTGTGTTTCAGAATGTTCCCCAGCTCCCCTGTGGCAAAGCCCTCTACAACTATGAGGGGAAGGAACCCGGGGACCTGAAATTCAGCAAAGGAGACGTCATCATTCTGCGCAGGAAGGTGGACGAGAACTGGTACCATGGTGAGCTCAATGGCAGCCACGGCTTTCTGCCAGCCAGCTACATCCATTGCATCAAACCCCTCTCTCAAACCCCACCTCAGGGCAAAGCACTTTACGACTTTGAAGTCAAAGACAAAGACCAAGACAAGGACTGCTTGACATTCACCAAGGTAAAACCAGTGCCTCTGAGTCTTTATATCTTGTTGAGGGAACCCTTAATAAAATACTGTAGTCATGGCAAAAATACATGCAGATCTTGCTGTTTCTGTTTTTTGTTCATCCTCTCGTCTACACTGCAGAATACTTTACTACTGTTTTTCCCTCTGCAGCTATGAGGAATACTGCTGTAGAAATACGTTGGTATTGATTATTACGATGCAACAAAACTGAGTAGGCCCTATTAACATATTTTGACATACCAATGGTATCAGAATGGTATAAGCCAATCTATTGTAGTTCCATATTGGTAACAGTGTGCTACCGTATCAGGACTACTGTGATAAATTTTGTCTGTTATGCTTCTGTTTGATTAATTTGAGTTGCAGCATTCATGTCACTTTGAACAATGTCCCTACTTGAGATAACCACTATATCTTCAGATTTTTATCAAAAGCTGGTATTATCAAAAACAAAAATGGTAATGTATTTTAGATTTAGAGAACTGGATTACTACAAAATAAAATCTACTGGCCTTGCTGATTGCTCAGACTGCTGAACAGGTGCTTATATTTCAAATCCTTGCCTGGTATTCTGCAGGAGAAATTGCTGTTTTCACCTTGAGACGTGTTTGTCATTACAGCTTTAATTAAAAGTGCAGCAAGTTTAATTAAACGCAGTCACTTGCATGAAACTGCTTGTCAAACTGATACTGTGATAATTAGGTTCTTAAAAAAGCTGTGCTTAGCAAAGCATTATTGACACAGACTGTAGTAAAGCACAATATTAAAATATATATGAAAGCATTCATTTTTTGGAATACAAAATAATTCACAAGATATCTATTTCGCACACTACTCTACCAGCATAGGTTACACTTTGATTTGGCGTCACAGTATACTGTACATTACAAGGTTTTAGAGCTGATGGCAGCAGAGAAACCAAAAATGTAACAAAACTTATAGCGATAGATTTGGAAGACCACAACATGTGAAAATAATATATTAATTTAATTAACAAAAAAAAAAGCCAATTTAGATTTTTAACCTGCTACCACCATTCTTGATGAAGGTTGTCAGGTGTCTGCCTTAGCTGACACAAGTCAAACTAAGAGTAACAGTAATGTACGTCACACTGGCAGTACAGGACTTATGCATAGCCTCTCATGTAGTCACATGGCAAGCTACAAAATGCATTTTAATATAACATTTTCATAGGGTTCAGTTTAGTGCAACAATGTTGACTGTTAAGGCCCCCTGGGCTCCACTGCAACCAACACGTGTGGTTTTAGAAGTGTCACCTTTTTTTCAGGAGGCCTTCACAAATCGCTTGCCAGCATTGGCATTATGCTTAAGTAAAGCAGCAAAATGTTCCAAATAAGTAAAGGTTTGTATTCCTAATTCTTCCTTTAGGCAACTTGTGACCGAAATCCAATATGACAGCTGTTGTACATTGCAAACCTGGAAATGTGTCTTATTCACAGATGAGTTTGCAAGCTTGCTGTTGTTGGTCAATTAGAATGCACGCCTCTTACAAGTGGCAGAGCAAATCTTGAAATGAGAAATGCCATCAAAGGACACAAGCTTCGTTAGGAAAATATTGTAAAATAAGTATGCTTTATATTGTATTGACATTGTTTTAAAATTGCCAGTGTTATTCCATCTCCCTGTTAATGAAGTATTGTGATAACCCATCTGTGATAGTTCCACTGTGATGAATCAGTCACTGCAGCATTTTAAACAACTTTTACATAAATGCATTAGATAATCAAAGGTCAAAGGTTAAAACATTAGCAGGTAAAATGAGCTGATTGCAAGAGATTCTTGGAATAACGAGGTTTCTAAATCTGTGTTGTGATGATTGTGATGGTGGACAGGCACTCATGGTAGAAGGTAAGATAGAACTTGGGATATAGTCTGGCAATGGATAGCAATGATAAACCAGGGCAGACCATGTTATAGTACAGTAGTTTATGGTTGAATCTAATGTAACACATTTTAAATACAATTAAAACAATTTGCACAGTATGTTATTGAAATAATTAGCAGTAGCTTAATAAAGTTTACAGCAGAATACCATAGTAAAAGCTTGGTAAACATCAAAATCAGATGGATCTGAGAAAAGATGCAGGCCAGAGGCTTTATTTCTCTTACAGTAATCCAGAATGAAATCCAAAACAAAACATTTCCAGGGGAAATCTCCAGCACATAATTTGTATTTAAATGTCTCAAAAAACTGAAAGGAATTTCCTGCGAACTAACAAGAGAAGTAAGCTCATACTACAGCTGTGACATCTTGACTGTGTGCAAGCCTTTTCCGTTTCACATTGGATCTCATTTCCTGCACTCTGAGAGTGTACAATAATAGCTATCCTTAAGCACTAATTTGGGAGTCCCAGCAGTTAGAAGCCTTTAAGATTGGGCATGTGGGACAAAGGAAAGTTAGTGACAGATGGCAAGAAATAGTGCAGGCTGCTTTTAAATTCAAGGACAATCAACTCCAAACGTCCAAATGTCCTGTGAAGAAGCCATAATATAATTTGTGATCTTTGCAGTTTTAGTTTTTAAAAGTATATGAGTGGGTGGGTGGAGCAGGAGAGAGGTGAGTTCTTTAGGGGTTGCTGTGATTGAACCATGGCAATCTGGAGAGAAGGTGGGGCATTTTGTTAGAGTGCAAACTGACAAAAAAAAGGTTAGTCTACTTTTCTTCTCTTGAAAGGAATATATAAAGGTTACCAACTGATGCCTGGTCCATGTCCTTCATTTGGAATAGCACAGAAGCATGCCCTTTCTTCAATCACATACTTATTTAAAGCCTGTTTTGGGAAATTTAATAAAAAAGGTTTAGTATTTATAACACCATTATTTCTTTAGAGAGTTTATGAAGATTACTTTTGGTTGTATGAAATATTGTGAATTGCGCCCAGTGAGAATGTGTATATAAATGGAAAACTGAATAGGATGCTATAAGCTCCAAGAGTCATCAGAGTGACTACTTAAGAGTGGGTAAAATCAGCACACATCATACCCAGCATCCTATTTTTGTAATATAACGTTAAATTAAACAGTATAGTTTATTTGGACTTTATGTAAATTCTACCTGATACAAGCTATCTGATACAAGCCACCAGATAAAAACAATGTGATACAAAGACATTTTAGATGGCTTTATCACATTAAATCTTTTTCAGCAATAGAAGTACCAAATATCTGGAAAAATCTCTGGAATGATCCACTGTTGGTGTTTTCAAGTGGTGGTTCCTGACTGATAAAAAGCTTAACTGATAAAGCTCTAGTTCTAATACATTGCACACACTGTAACATACTGTACTTTTGCTGGGAAGACCTGTGACTACCTCCAACAAATATCAAGGTAGTGACTAAGAATGAACCACAGTCTTCAAGTTCAGAGACCAACTCATTCTCTTCTGGACTTAAAGTGTGGGCAGTGTTTGAGGAGTGGACAATGTCTTTATTTTACTCAAATTGTTTTGTTTTTGTACCATCAAGGATGAAATTCTTATTGTGATAAGAAGAGTGGATGACAACTGGGCAGAAGGAATGCTGGGAGATAAAATTGGAATCTTTCCTATTCTATACGTAGAGGTAAGGACACATTCTGTATCAACATATTTTCATGAGGACAATACATTTTATTGCTGTGTGCTTATCAGGAAACCATTACATATGTTTTTCATTGTAGCAAACCATGTAATTAGTTCTAACCTTAACTGGTTTAGGACATGAGTTTTATCTGTAACCTTCTGGAAGTGTTCAAATTTTAACCAATAACTACTGAACTTGTTAGTCTCACTCTGGTATTTACAATTCTTCATCATTTCAATCTGTAAACACAGTGATTTGTGGTTTCTCCCTGCCATTCCAAATAAAGTTTTGTATAGAGATTTTCCATTTACTGACTCAGAGTTGCCAGAGGGGGCAGAAATTACAGTCACAGATACATTTAAAATGTCATTGAAAGCATTGGCCAGACGTATAGTTGTATAGCCAGGTAGATGATGTAATGCAGTGATAGAAAATGCAGGAAAACAAAGGTTTCTGTAGCTAACCTATACTAGTCTGGCTGTGAAAGAACAACAGAGGGCAAAATGAGTTTAAGAATTAAATAAATTAGTCATTACATTGCCATAAAGACTTCAGTGTGTGAGGTGATTTCAGTGTTATCGGCATACAAGTACATTATTCTAGAGAAAAGGAATTGCAATGTGTCTGGGTTTATGAGCCACATGTCAGTTCAATAGTCTTGTAATAAAGGTCTGTGTTATTTATTGATTAATGCCTGCAACAGTGATGAAGGTGGCAGTCCGACCTGAGAGGTCAGACTATGGTTGGAGTGGTAATGGAAAGAACGTGGACCAGTAAATTGGCAGCGACAGAAGTTTACAGTAGGTCTTTTAAGAAATGGTATTAATCATTTTTAAAACTAACTGGGCTCCAGACATATGAGCAGATTGGTTAAAAACATGTACTGTCTGTAACCTGGAATAAATGTGTGCTCTGAATGGCCAAAGTTACACAGTACATTACATGAGCAATACATTCCTCAACACATTTTAAATAAAAACAGTCAAAGCCAAAGTATATCTCCTGTGGTCATTTTTACATTTTAGATGACTTTATACTGTATAAAATGTGTGTTTTGTTAATGCTTTTACGACTACTGTGTAACATCTCATTGAATGTTATTGCTGGAACAAATGCTAGAAATGACAAAAATACCTTGCACTTTTACAGTCTCACCAGAATTTGCGCAACAGTTTAAAAAAATGGAAAATGAGAAAGAGCCCTGTGTGATATGTGAGATTAAAAAAAAACACAGGATCGACACAGCTGCTCTTGAGCCTCTATTTAAAAGTTTTAGACAGCAAAAAGTAAACAAACCAGATTATACACGCGGACACATAGTGATCTCTATGGAAAGTCATCTGGGACAAAAATGTGCTGTGCTGGTTTAGGGCGAGACAGAATCTCATGGGACAGAAAAAAGGCAAGCACGTCATTCTGAAATGCCTTGCTTAAACAGTGTCCAACTTGCTGAAAATGTTGTGTTGTGATTTTTATATAGACTGTATATATATATATATATATATATATATATATATATATATATATATATATATATATATAGATATAAATCTCCCTTTCACTTTAGCATGCCATTTCCCTTTTTGTTTAATTTAGTTAAATTTCAGTTTACAATGGCAAGGAATAAATAAATAAATAAAATGTGTTATTCATGCACGATTTATTTCAAGAATAAACAAAACAACGTTTAACTTGAACTGCTGTTTGGAAACTGGAAACTCTGGAGCAGCGAGTCAAGGAGACAGCGAGGCAACGGTGGTACAAGCAAGCCATGCACCGGTTGTTTTCTTTTCACTATCTTAGGTAGTTAGTGTATCAGAGAGGATATTGAGCAGTGCCTGTTTCTCAGGGCTTCCACCGCTAGAGGAGCAACAAACCGCTGTTAAAAACCTGCACACTTTATTTTGTAGTTTTTCCTTACCGTGTTTTGTTTTCCTTTTTCCTTTCGCCTTTTGCTATTTTTTTTGGTTTACATATCTGCATGTGTGATTTATGAAGACGGGGCACATTACCATTGCTGGTAGAGTGCGCCCAAACTGTCACAGAAGCACCTGCCAACTGGGCGCCTGTGCTGGCGTTTCATATTTAAACTTTGTGTCTGCCTTGTGTTTTCTCACACCTTTCCACTCTTGGTTATAAATCTCTCTTCCGACCTGTGAGGGCACTGTATAAAGGGAACAGTGTGCCCTGGACTGGATGGTCTGACAATTAATTCCCAGGGAAAGGTGGAAGTCTGCCATCTAGAAAGGAGGCAGAGCCACGGTACACCAAGTCATCGTCCCAGACAGGAAGCGTTGTGGCAGTTGCAGATTTGAGGAAAAGCGATTGCACTTGCAAACCAAGGGGGTGTGGCTGACGGTACAAAAGGGGACGTGGCTGAGAGAACTGCTCCTTTTTTATGGTTGCGAGAGAACCGCTGAAGGAGTGTAATAAAAGAACTGTGAGTGTTTGTTTTGTCATTTTTAATTGTACTGGTTTGTTCTTGTTAGATGGCTAACATGTACCGGGAGCTGTCGCTTAAGGTCAGCACCAACCCGGACAGCCAGAGGCATAGCATACATTGAGGCAGCTAGGTACATTTAAAAAAAAAATTTAAAAAAATTAGTACAAAAATATATGTAAAGATTTTTTTTTTTTTTAAATAATGTACCCACTTACATTTTTAAGAGTGGCATATATAATTGACATGTTTTCATATTATTATTATTTTTTATTTGCTATTTCTTCGTAACATTATTGTGATCTTAGGCTGTATATAAATTTGTAGTCGGGGTATTGAAACTTTGAGCCAAACAGACATGTTCTCTTCTTGTTCTCATTGGTCAGTTTCCCTAGTTATGCCCCTTGTAGCTCCAGAATTGGATCCAACGTCTGTTTATGATCCTACTCCAGTTAATTCAGATCCAATCCCATTTTTTGTTCTTGTTAGTGCAACCAGCCCCTGGAGCAGGGCGTTGTCCAGTATATTATTTAGTGGATGGTTCGATACTGTACATACTCAAAGATGAAACGAAGAAACCAATCTGTAACGCATTTCTTTCAGAAGAAACCACCTCTGGGTAAGAAGTTATTTTCCTAATGTTTTAGTTAGAGAAAAAAATCCAAGGAACTACTGTTTTAATACCAGTGATTTTTTTTTAAAAATCGTTTTTGGTGTCTGGAACAGCTTGTTCAGTGGTAACAACGCACTGGATACTGAAGTAAACTGCAGCTACGTTCCAGCATGAATATGCCCTTTGTACACCAGAAGCAATTTAAAGTATACCTACATAAATTTAAAGCAACATTGTCTGTGTTGATGATTATATATGATAAGTGTATTGATTTGGTTATCAAACAAACAAAATAAAGCCTTGCTTGTTTTTTGCCCTGCCCCAAGTATAAAACTGCAGCACAGAGACAATCCATGTTTTCCACAGCAAACAGATTCCTAAGGTCTCTGTTCAGGACGAGAAAGAGTTTAACTGAGTGCATCCTTTCGATATGTTTGATTGCTCTCGCAGCAGTATGGGTAAAAATAGATTGAATGGCCTTGCCCTGTAATATGTCCACAGAGACATGTCCCAGGAGGAAGTGTTACAGCATTTCAATAGATCAGGCCATAGGAGGATTGGCAAACTCTATTTAAAGTAAGATCTTCTAAATCAGTGTTTAATCATGGCGTCATACAGTCTCAGCAGTCCAATCAGTCTTAGCACTAGTATCAGCAGTCTTACCAGTCCCAGTAGTGTCAGCACCAGTCTTACCAGTCCCAGCGTTGTCAGCACCAGTCTTACCAGTCCCAGCAGTGGCAGAACCAGTCTTACCAGTCCCAGCACCAGTCTTACCAGTCCCAGCAGTCCCAGCACCAGTCTTACCAGTCCCAGCAGTGGCAGCACCAGTCTTACCAGTCCCAGCAGTGTCAGCACCAGTCTTACCAGTCCCAGCACCAGTCTTACCAGTCCCAGCAGTGGCAGCACCAGTCTTACCAGTCCCAGCAGTAGCAGCACCAGTCCCAGCAGTGGCAGCACCAGTCTTACCAGTAGCAGCACCAGTCCCAGCAGTGGCAGCACCAGTCTTACCAGTCCCAGCAGTAACTGCACCAGTGTTACCGGTCCCAACAGTTGCTGCACCAGTTCCAGCAGTAACTGCACCAGTGTTACCAGCCCCAGCAGTAGCAGCACCAGTTCCAGCAGTAGCAGCACCAGTCTTACCAGTTCCAGTTGTAGCGTCAGTGTCACCAGTCTCAGCATTAACTTCAGTAGCAGTGAACTAAATGCATGTCTCAATGAAGGTATAAACCCATCTACTTATTTATATTTATAAGTTCTATTCTTCTTGTCCTTTTAATATCACATATTTTTAACAGTGTGAATAGAGTAATTTTAGGTTGGTGTTGTTTTTGCTGGGAGATTTGTTTAAAAAAATGTCATGAAATTTCAAACATAACAGGATATGCAGGGTTTTTTTGTTATACAAAAATTTGATTTTTGCGTCAGTAAAAATCTATTTCTAGCTACGCCTCTGACAGCTCTGCACTACTGTTCACTAATAAATTGCATTTCACCACTTGCACTTTAACACTGACTCTGGACGTGTGATTGTGTTTGTGTTGTGTGTGTGTGTGTGTGTTTATACTGTGTTTTTTTTTTTTTTTTTTTTTTATTCGGGATTGTAACCCATGGTTTAAACTGTGCAGTACACATTGGTGTGCATTGCCTGGGATTATTATTTGCGGTCACCAAGACAACCTGGATTACATTTAAAACAATTAAAGAATTGTTTGGACCGTAAGCTTTGTTGTTTGTTGTTATTTTAAATACATTGTGACTTTGAATTCAGTTTTGGATGTTTTAAATGACTGCTTTTCATATATCATTCTGTGTGTCATTATAGGATATCATCCCTGTGCATTATTCAATTAGCAGAACAGGGTTTATTATAAGTGTTTTGGTCCTGATTCATAGACAGAACCTTTTGACTTGCAGTGTAGTATTACTACATCTGTCAGCAAAAATGTTGCTTTATCCCCCTTATATCTTATTTTTTAAACATTACTGATTATATAATCACATGCACAGATTAAAAACAGCACCGGAAAGTCTTCGGAAAAATATACATACTTAAAAAAAAGAAACATGAAATAGTTTCTGGGTTTGTGTGTGTGTGTTTATTATTTGAAGGATAACAAATATTTTTGTTTTATGTTCAATACGAAGGGTGATTTGACTGGTATTGCTCTAATGCATTATTCTGACGAGGTTAGACCAGTTAAGGCCCTGTGAACTGCTCAAATGAAGGACTGGAACAGACTGGAAATCTCAGTTCTCATTGTTTATTCTCATTACACTACGCACCCCAGAAGCACACTTACAAACCACCCCTCTTCGGTGTTCTAATGACATGTTTGTCTTTGAATATGGGGCCAGGGCCGTTTTTAAAGTTGCTATATCTGACTTATCTCTATTGTGATCACGTCAGATGACATGGAAGACATAATTACTGAAGAGTCACTAGCCCTGCACACATTCCAAATGAAACTATCATGTTAGTAATGTATGGGAAAATATAAGAAGGTAAACAAATTGATGCAAATTGTGGCCACAACAGACATGAGAAATATTAACTTAAGAGAATCAATGTAAATGTGTTTGTGTACAAGTGTGTATTTTGAATTCAGTTAGTATTATTGAACCCTTTTTAAAAGTGTTGTTTAAGTTGTATTTATTCCACGCTACACACACACACATATATATATATATATATATATATATATATATATATATATATATATATATATATGTGTGTGTGTGTGTGTATATATATATGTATGTATATGTGTGTATGTGTGGTGTTATATATATATATATATATATATACATACACACACACACACACACACATATATATATATATATATATATATATATATATATATATATATATATATGTATGTGTGTGTGTGTGTGTATGTGTATGTATATATATGGTTTTGTTTTTTGTTTTTTTCAGTGGTTTGATTGAATTGGTTAAACGGATCAATTATTGAGTCATGCATTCTTTAAAGTGCTTTAGATATCTTTACATATTTTTGAGCAGTTTTTTGCTGATTTTAACTTAAATTTTTTTTTTTCCTCTTCAGATTGACGGGTCAAGTATTTTGTCTGTGACACAAAAAACTAAACAGTCATGCTACTGCTATCGCCTGCAGCAGTGAGATGTTATGAATATGCAAGCTCTGCTGCAGCCAATAAAAGAAAAGTAAAAATAAAGGGACCAGATGGCATCCCTGTTGTAATGATATCATATTACAGGAGTCACACATGGAGATGATATGTTTAATGTGGGCCTATAAGATTTTTAACTATTACAAATAGAATGTGTTTATGCAGTAAGAGTTCCACAACCCTGTCGTCTTAGATAAAACACCGCCCACAGCGCAGTCCTCGTGAGAGCTGGGAGATCGGCGCCTGGTTTGTTTTCCGTGGTTGAGGAACTCCCACAGAAACTTGTTGCGTCTAAAACCTGTTGCCTGTTTACATTATTTAGTTTACACACTGACAAAAATATTTTCTTTACATTTAAATGTACTGTTTATTTTACTGCCAGGGTATGAGATATCGTGTTTGCACTTGGCTAACTGTTTGTAATCAGTGTCCAAAGGGACTGTTTGCTCCAAAACGTTGACTGTTTTAGTGGACTGTTTTAGTGGACTGTTTTACCACTGTTCTACAAGAGCCAGCTCTGCTGGTAGAGAAGGAGGAAAGCCCTTTATATTTGTAGTTCTCTGTTTAATCTAAATGGCAAATGACCCGTACAATCTATGGGATAGTTCTCTTAGGAAATAAAGGGGGATTTAATAGTTGAAATTTCTTCTGGTCGTAAGCTCTACCAATATACTATACCATATCCACAGTCTAACATCCTCCAGTTTTTGGCACTAGACTGCTGTCACTATAGAAATATTGTGAAGTATATAAAATGAAAAGTTAGCTTGCTGCTCTGACACCAAACATGACACTTGCCGATGCTACAAGACTCCTGTATTATTTAGACGAATATGATTGGCTTCATTGTAAAATCTCTCTGCCATTTCTAATCATCATACCCTGTAATAAATTATACTATACAGTTTGGAGAAACAAACATCATAAAAAGTTCATTTAAAGCATAGCAATAGCAGCCTGTAACAGAGCTGATTTTTTTTTTTTTTTTTTTTTCAAATATATAGACCAGGAGCTTACATGAAGGATTGCTTTAACAACAGGGCACATGTCGTGTATTCGACTTCGTCCCAGATTATATCCACTTGGAAGTTATTTTCTAGTACATGTCATGTGCTTTGTAGTCATTTCTTAAATAAGTTAATTTGTATCAGAGTCTGCAAGCTAGCTATGCCATGAAATGGGAGCGGACAACATTCCACCATTTGGAGGTTCAGTGTTTGTTTACAGAGGTAGAGCACTACTGATTCTTGTAGTGGGTTGCTGTAGATGGGGATTGTGGCAGGGCAGAAGCCCTGCACTTGTAAATAATGTGTAAATATAAAGTGTAAATATGAAAGTGTGTGTTAGATGTGGCAGGGCTGGAAAGATGTTTTGGGTGTATTTGTGGTGGTGGTTGGCAGGGATGGGGTTAATTGCTATCCCTGCCAAATACATGTGCAGAATGTAGCCAAGTGTTGATTGCATTATTAGTTCTCATTCAACCCTGGCCACATGGTATTTAAGGGAGCTAAAGAACTCCATTTAGAGAGAGAGCCTGGGAGAGAGACACATGCTCCTGAAATGTTTTTTGTGAAAACCTCACTGCAATAGCACTGCTTAGGTGAGGGTTCTTTTGTTTGTTAATTTTTGTGTTACTTGATTGTTTTGTTACAACCCTTATTTTACTCTGTGAGCTGTGTTTCGTTTTCTTAGTTTTGTTTAATAAACCTGCGCAGCAGTGCTTAAACTGCAGTTTTACTGTCTCTGAGTCCCTGTCCTCCCAGCCACCCTGTCACGGGTATAATATGAGGTTCTTACCTGGTTACAGTGATCCAAAAAGATCTAGAGTGAAATGCTCATTAATGTTGAATTTACAAATGAATAATACAAAAATAATAATAAACATGCATCCATATAAGTTGTGTAATGGGTGTTTTCCACTGTTCCAGATTGGCTGGTGATTACGTCAGGCCTGGAAATGCAGGACGCAGAGTGGTGAACTAAATTGCGCTGGTGCGCAGATTTAATAAACAAACAAACAGTTTTCACAAAACAGAAAACAAACGGCACGTTAAACCAGGCCTTTTGAGCAATTCACTCCAACTTTGTCTGGCTTGACAGAATCCGTGAAACAGAATGAACACTAAACTGAACTGCTGACACTTCATAAGTACGGTTAAAGCAGGTAGAAGATACAGTTTGTTTCTTTTTTCTTCTACCACAAAGTTTAATGCCACTTTCAATGTGAACCCATTGCAGCACTCAGCACAGCCTACTGTAGCTTCTTAGCATTCACTGTGAATGGGCCCTTACTCTGCTTTAATGAATATCAGGAATTCTGTTTTACTCTCATTAACTAATGAACTGGCCTGTTGTGACAGTAACTCCAGTTAGGAGTAAATGAGAAATGGGCACATGTTATTTCCGCAGGAGCTTGTTCCCAGTGGGTTAACATGCTTTTATTGTACAAGCTTTTCTTCTACTTGCTAGGGAAAACACATTTCCTTCAACAAAATACCATGAGAGGTCGTGTTGAAAAGTTCAGAATCTCCCTAATTATGCCCCAAGTGAAATCTGCATGGCTTAGTAAAGACCCAGCACATAGCAGAAAAAACACACCCAGAACAAGCATGTAATAGCATGCAAGAGCTCCACAGGTATTTGACTGTTTTAAGTTTGTCTTAATTTAATTACATTATTTCAAACTGTCAGAAATTTCAGTTTCTTTATGATGCAAACCAACAGCACTATGATTCACTTAAAATAACAATTAAATGGTAGAAAAGGGGTATAAATTCTTAATGCAATTAATTATGAGCCTCATGGACAGGGCTTCAAATAATTGGTCCACCGGTTCACATGCGGACCAAAATGTAAATGCAGTCCTTTCACAAGAAAGCTCTTTTGCGGACCTCAATTTGTTTGTGAAAAATAGTAATGAAAGCCTATCAGAAATGATGGTTCACTAATACTGTGAATATGAGCAAGCGTACAACTCAAACTGCTTGGTCAAAATGTCTTGGTTTGTCAAGTAATGTGACATACAATGCAGGTGATCAAGTAGGGGAAGCTCCTCTCACTCCAAAGAAAGCACACAAATTTAGTGAAAAGTGGCTGAAGGATGTTGACTAACTGGGTGTCAATGAACAAAATATAACAAAAATTTTTGGGGTCTTATGTATAAAATCTTGAATTTATTTATTTATTTTTTTATGTAGTAGTTGCGAGTTTATTTTTTCCCTGTTTTTTTCTCCCAATTTGAAATGGCCAGTAGTATTTAGGCTCAGCTCACCGCTACCACCCCCGCGCTGGCTCGGGAGCGGCGAAGACGAACACACACTGTCCTCTGAAACGTGTGCCATCAGCCGACCGCTTCTTTTCACTGCAGATATATGATGGTCTGCATATGAGAACTTTTTTATTTTTTATTTGAAACCCTGCTCATGGATCATCACAGAAAATCACGTTTTAATTACAGCGGCCATTTTCCCACCAGTAGATTTCTCAATCTGACGGCACTTTTAGAACTCCTGCAAACAAATTTCAAGCAGTCTAAAGAGACCCAGTTCAAAGTATAACCTAGAAATGCATTTTAAAAATGTTTTCATTAAAAAATTGGTTCATAGCAACATTAATATCCTCATCATCAGGTCATTAGATCATTTATAAGTGACTTCCACTCATAGTATGATAATGATGGTTGTGTTATACAACCGTGATTTGACATTTTGTATGCATTAGGCATATTTGTTTGCTATGCCGTATACCAAGCGTGATCTTGTAAATCAGGATTGGTGAGGTCAGTAATTCATGATACGATGAAAAACATAGAAGAGTGAAACAGACTTTGTCTGTGGCATGAGTCCAAAAAAACACATTGGACAAAACTGAGTGAGACTGCACACCTCTTACTGCCCACACAGGCTGTCAGTCTTTAGTGAGAGATGGATTTATTACAGGTGTTTTTTTTTTGTTTTTTTTTAAAAACCTTGCTAATGACTGACCACAAAAATCCTAATTTTTAAACATTTTAACCATCCCCCTTAATTAACAGCATGTGTAACTATGGTACCCATATCAGTGTCAGCAATTCCCTTTTGAAAGTGTTCAGAATTCACACATATTACCCTGTTTTCACACTTTTTACAGCGCTTGACATGTCCTTCAATTAAAATACTACCATAGGCTTACTTTTGAAAACCACAGTACTGTTTGCATAAGGGCAAGAATAGTAGTGTAACTATGGTGTGTACGGGAGTGTGGACTGTAGTTGCATATCAGTATGTACAGTACTCAGCAGTCATTTTCTTCATTGTTTTAGAAATATATTCTGTTACTACCATGGCTTTGGCAGACTATGTTACCAATAGAAACAAACTACGGTAATCTTGAACTCTTGTCAGGGGGTACATTTAAAAAGCATTCCTTTGATTATTAGAGGAAACTTGTGTTATTGGCATGTGGAATTACCATATGTGATCCTTGCTCAGAAACTTAATTTTTAAAAGCACAAAACATCTCAAATGGCAACACCAGAATGGACAAAAGAAACTAACAATAAAGAAGGATGTCAAAGAAAGTAATTAGCCTGCCTTCAGAAAATCAGATTTCGTCTGTTGTGCTATTAAGACAGAAATAACACTTCTAGCCATTAATCAGTAGTTGGGCTACACTTTTGTCAGATGAGCACTATTATTGTAACATAGGCATTCAAAAGCCATTTAATCTGTAGAATGTTCCAATATTTTAATGGTCACAAATCTAAGCCTGTTATCAGCCTGTGGATTTTTGTCTGTTCCATATCAAACCATGAAAAATATGTATATTGTTTGGAATGCAGTTTACGCAATACAAATCTATACATCACCATCTTAATTCTGAGTGAAGAACATAATCTTTTTATTTATGTATTTGGGACCTCAAAATAAATTTCACTAATGTGACCCGAGGAAGATTCAATATGCATGACAGACTAGTGAATTAGTCTATTGCTCTATCCAGCCCTCGTTTTTTTTATATACACTTTCAGTTTGACAGGTAATTACTGTGAACTATAGGTGAGAATGAGTGATAATCTAAGCAGGGCAGAATCACTTTGTATATCATTGCACAATAGCAAACAAAAACCCCATGCAGCTCCAAGCTGTCTTTCATTAGCTGGAAATGCATGATATGGCTTTACTCACAGCCTCTCCTCTTCCTTGACTAGGGTCTTCCAGATCTCTGCTACTCCAGTTGTTTTCTTTTTTTTCTTTTTGTCATGTCTCAGCAGCATATCTGGATCTAACAGACTGTAACTTAAATTTCTCTTTTTCTCCGGAGTCATACTTTTTTTTGAAGTACAGCAGTGTCATGTGTAGTGTATTCAAAGCTGGAGGATGAAAAAACCAAAAAAAGTCAGAGACTCAACTGAGCATCACATTGTACAACAGTACTGCTACGAAGCAAAGAAGAAGAAAATCTACTCACACATTATATCCTGGTATGGTACCCTGACATGTGCAGACACGTTCTTGAAAGTATGGCCCTATCTTTATAACACTACGCTACACATAACAGACTTTAAATGGTAGCTTATACCAGGGGGAAAAAAACACTCATGCTTGGGTGTGTATGTGTTAAAAGAAAGTGTGTACTAGCGTGTGTCTTTTTTTATTTTTCAAGACATTTTAACAACCAAAATGAGGACATGGGGTCCCTGAGTGGCTCACCCGGTAAGCGCACAGCCACATGGCGCGCAAGGTGAGTCATACAGCGCGGGTTCTCGTCCTGGCTGTGCGAAGTCTCCGGTCTTCACTGGGGATTCCGAAGGGAGCATTGCATTGGCTGTTCAGAGCCTCATTGTACTGAGCTGTTGTCACACCACAGCTGCTTCAGTGGAGAGGGTCTTGGGTTATCATAGTTAAGCTGTCAAACTGGATGGATGGTTGCATAATTGGGTATGGAAAATTGTTAAGCTCCCAAAGGAGCGCTAGGAAGTGTTACACAGTATAATCCTCTTTAATGCTGAACGATGCAACAGTCAGTATTTGTAAGATAAGGGACACACTGAGCCTTTTTTTCCAATTTATTGGAGATATTTGGTGAAGTTACGTCACAATAGAAAACAAGTAGAAGAAAAGAGCATCATCAAGGATGGTGGTGGCACAAATAACTTCTCACTGTATAATGACTGTAATTTGATTATGGTAACAGAACAATAGTAAGTAATGAATATCTGAAAAAGCTGCACACCTTGAATGTTATAGGGAATTGATTGTCTGAAAAAATACCAGAACAGATATGTCATTTTGTCAAATAGAATAGTAAACATTTTAAATAGTACTCAGTGGTTACAACACAGTTGCTTAACTAGTATTTTTTTGTAGTTATACTAGTCAATACTGTGTTCTTTTTCATCACAAAAAAGTAGAGAATGTATTCAAAAATAATCTCTGCACAGTATTTTGCCAAGTTAGTATTTCAATGTGTTAATTTTGGTGCAGTTATTCATTCACAGTGTATTAATCAGTGTTAATTCACAGCTAATTTGCATGTTATTTATATATATATAATCATATTACAGATTGCATGTTAATTTGCATGTTATTTTTAATATATATATATAGATATATATATAATATCATATTACAGATTGTTTAAAGGAGAATGTCACACACAAGTGTGCAGTTGATTTATTTAACTGATAATGATATTAATAATAATAAATTGCTGGCAAGTTGTAGGTTTAATATACATATATTATAGACTTGGAGCCTTTTTTTAGTTGCCTAGCAATATTCTGCCATTGCAAATGCATGATTTCAAACTCGTAGACAGAACAGACTGATGTCTTAAGTAACAAATAATTACACATGTTCATGTTCAACATAGCACTCTTGCTCACCCAAACAGCTAGTCCCCAAATCCAGATGAAGGATTTCAGGTAGTATTAATGTAACATTAGCAGTTGTGTTTTGCTGTCGCAAAAAAAGGTACAAATTGCATTTTGGCATAAAGACCTTGATAAATCTGGACCAATCTGTTTTCTTTTTTTTCCCTAATAGTTCCTGAATTCATGAATAAATTCAGTGAGACTGTCAATTATATATTTCACCTGCTCAGACTAGAGCAGTCTTGGATTTAGTTGGGGCTTACATAGCAGAGGGCAGGATTCGTAACATATAGGCAGTAAGCAAAAATGTGTGTGTGTGTGTGTGTGTGTGTGTGTGTGTGTGTGTGTGTGTGTGTGTGTGTGTGTGTGTATATAAAAACGCAATCATAAAGGCAGCACATCTTTTTTATGTGCCTTATGATTTAATGATGACTGCAAGCTTGAAATCCTTTCAGCAGAACGGATGTCACCTCTTTTTATGGAGGTATGTATACCCTAGGGGTAATGCAGGAATCAAGGGTATCATGTAAATCATGGGTTTAAATCCTAATCTACTGTAGTTAGAATGTGTCAGAATTGGAAAACTCACAAAGAGATGGTTGACTTAATTGGGAATCCCACACAAATACCCAGGAAGACTACATTGCTTATTTGGTTGGTTCACAAACACAGTTTCTTACTGCTCAAAACCGATCGAGACACATTATTGTGTGGTTATATATATTGACCCATATATTGTAATATATATATATATATATATATATATATATATATATATATATATATATATATATACTATATATAATATAACAGACCGACTCTGGCTAAAAATATTTATTATTATGTACAAAAGCAGGCAAGTTTGAATAAAGGGAACAGCTATATAAAGATATAAAGGGCTCAATTATTTGGTTTTGAATGCAATGTTAGCGTTTCTAAATCTGTTTAGAATGTCTTTCAAACAGTTAGAATGGTTGAGCATTACCCTGGTTTCTTGTGGTTTGGTCTTGTATAGATAGTCATACTAGTTACTCCATTTTTATATCTCTTTATTCTAACTTGGCAGGAGTAACTACTGTTAATTAGTGTTGTTAGTTCAATAGCTACTGTACAAATGTGCTCAGTTGAATTGTCAGTGGCTGTGCAGGTCTAGCTGTTTCTCTGTAGGTGGCTATAAACTTGCAGTGTCTCTCTAATTTGGGAGATTATATAAGGACACAGCAGTGAAAGTCTTCAGAATCTAGAAGGGTTTCAGATTATTTACTGACGGAGGAGATAATGATCCCACGCTGACAATTACAGCCAGTGAAAATGGCCTGTTAATTGAACGTCTGCTGGATTTTACCACCGCTCTTCCCTTGCTATCACTGTGTACAGCTGATTAGAACTCTCTGACTTAACAGAAAGCTCTCTGTCTCTCTTGGAGGTCAATTTATATCAGGGACATGAATTAGACCAATGGATTAGGCTCTATATAATAATACTCATATGTTATGATTAATTGTTTAAAGATACAAAATAAATTAAAGCAAATTAATATTAAATAACAAATCTTCTCTTGACTTCTATAATTATAAATAACAATGGCAAAAAACATTGTGTGTACTGGGTTCTTTCCTTGAGTATATTTAAAAACCCTTTGCAAAAAAAAAAAAAGTACCTCCATAATTAACTACATACCTCCTCTTTTCACAGCTAAACGAGGCAGCGAAGCAGCTGATTGAGATGGACAAGCCATGCCCTTCATCTGGACCCGGCACTGACCCCTCAGCCCCATGCTCGGCCGCCAGTGCCACCCTGAACGGCACTAGTGCCATGAGCGCCATCCACCGACGCATCGATGGCAAGAAGAACACCAAGAAGCGGCACTCGTTTACAGCGCTCAGCATGACGCACAGGGCTGCCCAGGCCATGAACAGTCGGCACTCCATGGAGATCAGTGCTCCGGTCCTTATCAGCTCCAGCGACCCACGAGCAGCGGCCAGGATCGGAGACTCCACACACCTGTCCTCCAGCGCACCCTCTCAGGTAAGGGCAGGTCATAGAGGAAGCTTTCTGGGCAACCTAAATGAGCCCACACTAACAATACATAGAGAAACGCTATATATTAAGTCAATATACTAAAGAGTGCTTCTTGACTCTGTTTCTTATAGTGCATCTGGAATGTGTTTGCATTCTCATTTTTCTCAAGATCAGTCTTAACATATCTTTCAGCTTGCATGAAGAATCCTAACTGCTGCTCATTATATAGACTTCCTCATCCCACTCTAGTCATGTGATAATGTAAAGGAATTAGAATTGGTATTGTAGACAAAATGTTCAAAGATGTCAGTGTTTCTGCATGTGTGTGTGTGTGTGTGTGCCTGCCTGCCTTAGATGACTCAGCTGCATGCTTTGTGATAGTGTGCAGCAAGCATATCAGAATTTTCAGTTGATGTAATATTTATTGTAGGTTGTTTGTCCCCTGTGCTATTAGGTTCAGTATGCATTGAGAAATTGCTCCCGTTTTACTAGAATAAACCATGTGAAGGAGAACCAGCAATTACCGTGAAATCTGTCATCTCTCAGCAGATGTATCAAGTTTTCAACATTTTCATTTAAAAAAAAAAAAAAAAACTACAACTCAGTCTGTCGGGTCCTATTTAGGAAAAATGATTTTCAATTCAGCTGTTATTTTAGTATTTAGAACCCGTTGGTTTCCCCTGAGTGGAACATCTTACAAAGATATAACCCATATTTCACAGTATGAGCTTATGAGCTTTTGTTCCTCATTGGTTTCTATATTTATCATTTTTCAAGATTTTTTTCATAACTGAAAAAATGGCACTATTTCCCACCACTAACCTGTGGGAAGCAATAATGTTAAGTATAATGGATGCAATATGCTGTATAACATGAGGATGATCTAAATATCGTAAACCTCTGTACTTTGTAAAGCTTTTCTTTTAGAATGCGCAGCTTCAGCAAGCAGCACATTAAATACTGGACTCTCCCCTCAGGAGTTGTGAGTGCTTGTTCTACAGAAAGCTGTAATCTTGCTTGGATTGGTTTTTGCATTGGAAATGAAGCCCGGCAGTGGGGCTGCCCTGGGAGTAGATCTGCTTGGGTAAACGGTAAATGAGTGTTTCTTAGAGAGCCCCGGTGACAAAGGCTCGTCTGCTTCACCTTGCTTCATCTATCACCTTATGAATTATTCGGACCTAATCTGTGGGAAAGGTCGCAGATCAGCGTTATTATAAATTCCCAGGGCTAGGGAGAAAATGCATCGCATGAATTATGAATGAGGAACCTGCAAGCAATTTGGCATCCTCCCTGTGTTTGGAGGCCCTGCCAGTAACTCTAATCAGGATGGATTGCTTCCCTTTGAAAAGATTGCACATTGATTCACAGACCTGCTGTTGAAAACACCTATAGATCTACAGCACATATTGTATTCCTTTATTAAAGCTTGACGTACATTTGAGAGTAAATTAGAAAGCAGCAATCAACAGCAGCATCCAGCTACTGAAACTGAATTGCTGATAATCAAAAGGACTTCAACATTTTCAGTGCAGTCAGAAAAGTGAATATGTAATAGGAGAAGTTTTATTTTATAAGTTCCTTTTCATGATAAAATATTGTTAGGACTTGATATAGATAAGTGCGTGATTCACATATGTTCGTATATATAGGTGTGTTATAACCAGTGTTTAGTCACAAGCTTCAAAGACCAGAACACCTCTTTGTTTTAGAACCAGCTCTCTGTTAAGACCATTTTTGGTTGTTGTGTTCCCATTTCCAAGCACCCCTTTCTTTAGATATTGTCACTGGACAAGAGTTGATTTGAACTGTGTTCTGCTTAGTCTGGTGGATTCTTTTTATGAAAAAAAATGTTGTCAAATGTGTGCTGATAAGGTAAAATATTTTAATATTTTGTGAAAAAATACATGAAAGCCATCACCATTTTCAGTTTTCAGAAACTGATTTAAATGTTCACATTTGGCAGCCTATACAGTATCTGTACATCGTACTGAATATTGTAAGTGAAATGAGTATAATGCAGCTTAAATATTTGATTGTGTTTCCGTGTATTCTCACATAATATCTTGTTCATCCCTAAATAATACATACTAAAAGTGCGTAAGTGAAACTGAGCTGGTAGCTCAGCTAGAGCTACAGGGAGTCTGGTACTGAAAATACATCAAAGCAATCCATAGGGAAGTAACCCTACAGCCTTTATATCACCATCGTCATGTTTTTTGTCACTCTAATCACCTTTGGCATCTAGAGGAATAGAATGGAAGCTTCCTCAGTACACACTCACATCAGTTTGAGACATTCAAGCTTGATTGAGCTTAATTTAGCACACCTGTGCTTGTTACCTAGGCAGTACACAGGCTATTCAGCCCCTATATACATTAGAAGTATTTGATCATTTTGATACTTGGTTTACTGTTTCTCTTCCCACTGGTCTGAGAGCAGGCTGTGAGTGAGACTGTATTCAGTTTACATGGATGTATCAATTGCAGTTAATCTTCTGCAGTCTGAAGTGGTTTAAGTGCAATATGCGGTAATTATGTTGAAGGGCAATTCAGTTGGGCTGGAGAGTTGTGTACCGTGTGAAGCTATTCACAGACAGTTAAGGCACATTCACTTTGTAGAACTGAATACCTGCTTAAAAATTCATTGGTACAATTGAGTTTGAAAACAGTACTACAGTATTTAAAATCATGTCAGTGTAAGTCAACACACACCCCTTCTTATTAAAATATGACAAGTCTCCAGCAGCAACTTCTAGCATCGCAGTGGTATAAACCAGTACATTCGGGTAATCAATCGCAGTCCCTGTGTGCTTGGTATTGGGACCACTTCGCAACATCTATTCCAAATCCCTTGTGGTGCAATGGTTGGTAATACTGTGATCTGCTAATGGGCCTTCAAAATGTTTCCTCAGGGTGATATAATGGGATCCCAGTGATATTTTACAAACCTTTCTGAAAGGTCATCTTTGACACTGAAAGTGAATTGACTGATAGTAAAAGCTCTTCAATTGATTCCATATACACACTGATTCGTGATGGCTGGACACAGATTTTAGGTGCACCATTTTTGTCCACCTGCAAGTTCAGTCAGGCTGAGGTCTGAATGCAATTATTTTGACTATTTAAAAATGTTGGAGTTTAACCATAAGTGTGTTTAACAGGGTGGAGATTGAGTACGAACCAGCGAGCATTTTAACCACTATGCAAAAGAGCCAGGCCCTTCTGCATTCATGTTTGTAGAACTTTTAACCTCATCTCATCTCACCGACGGGACAAAATCTGTAACGGCATTGCATCACACAACACTGCCCATTACTTGTGCCACATAAATAATGAAGCAGTTAAGATCCCCTATATAGCTTTGTAATTTAAATAACCTTGGATAACATGTTTCAAAGCCCCTTGCGAATGCTGCCTCCATCCAAAGTAAGAATAATTAGTTCCAAATCCTTTGTTGACAATAATTGCTATTTTAAGAGCAGATGATAAAACCCTGTAAGTGTTTGCTCTAATTGCTTGTAATAGGACTAGTCCCACTTCTAATTGGCAAGGCATGAACGTGTGTTTTTTCATTGTCTATATATATATATATATATATATATATATATATATATATATATATATATATATATATATATATATATATATATATATATATATATTTTCTTTGGAAATGTACAGATGTGTATGTAAATGCTATACTGTAACAAAGTTCTGAATTCAGATATTACAACATGAATATGTGCTTTAATAACTATCCTTTACTGTAAGATGATATCCACATTTTATATTCTTTTCTTCATCTTCAGGATTCCTCTTCCTTTGCTGGGACATCTACTATTGCAGGCGTTCCCCCCAGGATTGCTGCAGCATCTGGTGAGCAAGGTACTGCAGTCAAGGTCCAGCTGCCCCTCAACATGTAAGTCTTCAGTTGACCCTCAGACTTGTAATTTTCCCAGACAGTCTATAACTATATAAACTAAATATTCTGGCATTCTGTATATATAAAAAAATAACTAATTTTAAGTTTGTATCTTTGGTATACTTTAATAAAGGTTGTGGTAGAAATGTAGATAAAAGCAACTTCTTATGATAAATGCTGATGTGTTAGGAGCTGACGGGACTGTAGTTCAGCAGTAAGACTCCTCCTTGTTAGTGCAGACTCTCCAGAGCTCGAAGCCTCTCATATATTCTCAAGCAGAGACTGCTTTCTATGTCAGATTGTATCATGTATTTGTTGTGTTTTTAAGTTGAGATCACCACACTCGTTACACTGCTACGAACCCAAACCCAAGGCCTCAGCTGTCAACAGAAATTTCAAACATGGGGTAATATTTTAAAGCTGGCCCATGTTGATTGTACACAGCCATGCTGTGTCTGAGAATCCTCAATGTTGCAACAACATGTGATTGAAACAAAAAAATGTGTCTCGTTTCACAAAAACTGGGATTCAATACACTGCATCATTGTTTTACAGTATTAGGGATCAGATTGTGTGGGATCTAGATGTACCAGAGACTCATAGCACTGCAATGCCACAACTGGTCTAATCAATTATCTCAGTATAGTTTTCCATGTATCAATCTTTTCATATAGATGACAGTATCTCAATGCCAGCGTCGTCATGTACCCTGTTGGTTTGCCACACAGATACCTGGCCCTGTATGCCTACAAGCCTCAGAAGACAGATGAACTGGAACTGCGCAAGGGCGAGATGTACCGCGTCACTGAGAAGTGTCAGGACGGCTGGTTCAAGGGCACCTCACTGCGGACCGGCATGTCAGGAGTGTTTCCTGGCAACTACGTGACTCCAGTGTCCAGGTGTGTTTCCAAGATTGCGATTTAAAAAAAAAAAAAGGACTTCACTGTCAAGTCATTACTTGTGCATTTATCTTCCTGTCTCTTTCCATATATGTGTGTATGCATTGCGTCATCTCTGCTGGATTAAAAGGAAGGTTAGTAAACCTGAATCTACAGCAAAATAAAAGTTAAGTGTGTGTTTGGGAGGCATTTGATTGAAGTTGCTGAAACAGGACCTTGGGGAACAGATGGAAATATATAAAAGTAGAAATGAGGATGCTTTTTTTCACACAGGGAATTATATATGTGGGAAAGAGTCAACAGGGTAAAAGTGCTGGAAGATAAATGGGGCCACTTTCCAGGGACTAATTTGTTATAACAACATAAGTACATGTAGAAAACAGAGCAGGCTATTCAGCCCATCTAAAGCGCGTCCGGTCCCTACTACCTTTAAGAGACTGTAAGAAAAAAAACTTTTTTAAAAGTCAAGTAGACAAACATTTTGGCACAAGTTTTCCTTAGTGTCCAGTCAACTGCAGGGACTGTCTACATGTTAAATATGTATTTCCTTACTGTTAATGATCAATTTATAATGGGATTTTGTGACATTGTATTTTCTGGTTTGATCATTATTTACCAGTCTTACTATTCCACTATGTCAGCCCCCTTTGCAACTTTGTTAAATGTAAGTTAGTAAATTGAAAATGTTTATACAAAATCAGAGGGTGCTGAAATTACAGCTGCACACTGCTAGTTTTTTAGGTTTGTTTTTCAGATGGCTGTATCGCACCAAGTTCAGGGTCTGCTATTTATTATAAACACAATGTGACCACATTTTAATGTAGCAGTATTTGGAAAGATTTTGACCCAGTCATAATATTTATCCCTCATAGTAAAACTATTTTGAGTATAATAATATATATATATTATATATATATATAATATTATATATCTATATATATATATATATATATATATATATATATATGATTGTTCGAATCAACCTGCTGTGGCCGACATGGCTTCACACGACTGTGCATGCTGTTTCGTGTCAAAGCACAGGGTCGACAGCTGTCATAAATCAGCAGGTTATATATATATATATATATATATATATATATATATATATATATATATATATATATATATATATATATATATATATATATATATATTTTTACATTTTGACCACTTTTTTTAACTTTTAAATTGCATTCCTTGCCATAAGCTGGCGTCCCATGTACCTGCATGGACCTCTCAGAACTACATTTCCCTTTTTTTTATAAAATGAAAATATCAAAATCTATCAACGCGGGCGGTGAAAAATGCCGGTGAATTGTCAAATTGTCTATCATCCAGAAGCTATTTATGTTAAAGAAGTGAATAAACTTTCCAATTAGAATTCTTTATAGGTCAGGCAGAAATACTGTGTGTCACAATTTTCTTTTTTTTTAAAAAAGAGGGGATACTTGCATTTTTCTAGGTTGTGAGAAATAATGTTTATTACATTTTAAGTTAATCTTGACAGATTCAAGAAATAATGGAAACATCAAGCAAGCAGTGTCTTTATGATCACAGCCCACATCTTCTTGTTACTTCACATTGACATACAGTTACCAAACCAGAAATGTAATTTAGGGGTTTGTAGGTAGTCATTAGTTTTATTTAGAGTTATAACTGGTGATTTTTCCATTGTTTTTTTGTTTTTTTTGTTTATCATTTGGAGAAGCTGGCCAGTGAGTTTTGATAGCTACTAAAAGTATTATTTTAAGTAATTCTGTTCTCTAATCACACAATTTTATTCTTACATGTTTTGTTTTTTTATTTATAATAAAACTGTTGTTTCCTTGCACCAGTCACAAAGCTCTGTTTGTATAATAACAGTTTAAAATATGTTTTTTTTCCAGTTGAAAGTGTGTACCTCTTTGTTTTAAAAAGGCAGCACTTACACACTTACAACTAGTCATCACATTAAATATCTTATTAATTTGTTCTCTGAAGTTTTGTAATTCCTATGATAGAAACAGTGCTCAGGAGCAAAAGCTGTGAAAAGTGGGCCATTATTGGAATACACTTTCACTCTGATTGTTTGTTTTTTCTTTCCCCTACAGGGCACCATTTGCTGTGGGACAGTCCCGAACTGGTCTTCCCATTTCCTCTCAGCCGGTCAAGGGGGTCCCGACCACCCCCCAGCCTGCAAGCTCGGCCAGCCCGGTCCTCTTGAACGCTGTGGCCAGGCCTGTTGCCCCCTTGGCTGCTCCCTCCACCTCCCCACAACTGCAACCCGCCTCCATGCAGCTCAAGAACTGCCTGCGGATCTCAGGCCAGCAGACAGTCAACCAAGCCCGCAATGCAATGCAGCTGGGTGAGTCCTGACAACTGCGGCAGCACCTTCCCAATGACCCAGGGCCACTGTAACTTTTGTATTATTTATTTTCTTAATGATTCTGCCTCACTTCATCTTACTGAAACAAATTTTTGTTTTCTGCAATGCTTTGTTTTTACGTTTTTGGTGTCATCTTTAATGTCATGGATAAAGCCAACAGACAAGCCAAGTCGTTTTCTCAGCGGTGGGCCAGCATCCAGTTTTTAAGGGTGACCACATGGCCATAATTTAACATTTTGTGTTCCTTGTGTAGTAACATTATTCCATCTAGATTTTCTTTTTAGGGCTGCAGCTTCAATTTGATGAAGTATGTGAACACCCTTGAACTTCTGTTGTTTGAGTCTGACAGTCTATTTTGAACTCTGCCGCTTGTGCGCATTCATCCTTTTTTTTTGTTGCTCTTAAAAGCAATGCTTTCTTTTGTAGTGGTGCACAGCACTATTGTAAGCAGCCTGCTATATTATAATACATTTGAGTGTTCTTGTGAAACATAGGCACAGCATCTGCATTCATTGTGACTATAACTAAATAAAAATAAAATTGTAGTACAGCACCCACTTATTTTTAATTCAGCACCAGCCTTCTAAAACTTCTGAAGAAGCATGTCGTGCTATGCTCCTACTACTGTCCCAGTAAGTAGACCGCTGCACTGTAATATATAAAATTAATTTCTTCTTAAAATGTCCAGAGTGCAAGAGGAAATGAATGATGACAAATATTTCTACACCATGTAGTGATGTAAGTGACGAGTATATATGCTGGGTGGAATGCAGCGTTTTAGGGAGAGATGTCGTTCAAGCTGCACCGCTCCTTTTTGTCGCTCTCAAAGATTTCAGGGCTGATTCTGAGATTGAATTTGACATGGAAATCTGTAAATGCAGTTCTTACAAATATTCGTGGTTGTATGCTCTTGATTATTCCAAAAATAGTTTTAATCAAACAACAATGCAGATTAAAACAGTTACTTTCCTTCTTGATAATGTTGTTGTAAAAGTGTACCCAGATCTATTACAGGAGTGCATCACAAAGAATTATATATCACTTTAAACATTTATATGACAATACATTGTCTCCATAACATATTGACTTTTTGTTGTACAGATAGAACCTGATAGGTTTATAATACACTGTTTAAAATGTTTTTTTTTTCAGACTTTCACTTTTGAAAATATGTTAGGAATTTTTTGCACACTTTTACACTGATATGTGTATAACAAGAGATTACTTACAGAGTCACTCATTTATTTAAGAGTGGAACTGAAATTCTTTATGTCAGCACTGTCTCTAAAATGTCTTTGCCATTTCTTTAAAGTGACATTCATTGTTACCAAACCCTGTATTCTCTCCCATTTTATTGACTACTAAAACAAACCTGGTTAATCCCCAGTGTCCAATAAAACTAAGTTGTCTGTTTTATAAATTTGACAAAGCAGCCTACATAGTTTCAAACCCTACTGTACCACTGGGGAGCTTAGAAACTGACTTTTCCTGTGTCTTCCTTACAATATATATTCACTCTTCCGCTTAGTTAGCAGAATACCTTATTGGAAAAAAACCCTAAATATTCTTATCATCCATCACTTAAGACTGCTTAAGACTTCATTCCCTTAATTAAATGGACACAGGCTTCAGAAGAAAGGTGGTGGGGTGGTTAAAACGTGGTCAGAAATGGCAAATTAGTGACACTTTTTGATCACAGAAGCAGCAAATAATATTTCACAGGACTACTGTTTCTATGGATTCCTGGGGAATGTTGGCACATTGTGGGTGTTGTTTAAGGTAAAATAATGTGGCTTGCTGGAAAACCTAACTTTGTATAAATTATTTCTGTTCTGTCCGTTTTACGGATCCTCATGGATACAGAATGATACAAGTCGCATATAATTATTATTGTACATCATCTGCTTACAGTACCTTATTCTAAAACCAACTGACAGTAACTGTTACACACATCTACCCTTTTCACAACAGTATTTCAAGACAGAACAAGTCAAAATGATTACAAGATTAATATATTCCTTTTCTTTCACTTTGTTTTCTTCTGTAGTATTAAACAGGATTCAACTGACTGATTCCTGGCATCTGGTTTGTAGGCAAGTGTAGATTTGTATTGCTTCTAACACCATCTGTTTTCTTTTTTCATCGACACAGTGCATGCCGCAGCTGAGACACAGGAGAGGCCTACAGCGACTGTCCCTCCTCTCAGAACTCAGAGCTCACCCTCACGCTCCCCGGTAACTGTGGTTCGGCCGCACTCCATGGTGTCCCCTCAACACATCCACCAGCCACCAGTCCCAGGTTCCCCAGGATCTCCGTGTGTCCGGCCCACCTTCCCTCTCACCTCAGCGGCTGCCGCCATTACCCCTCCCAATGTGAACGCTGCCAGCCTGAACGGAGAGGCAGGCAGTGGAACACCCCATCCCTCCTTGCCCTCCCTCCCCACCAGCACTGCGCCAAGCCTGCCTAAGGCAGAAGAAAAGAAACCAGAGAAGGTAACCTTTCAAGAATACACCCATAACAATCTTACCTGTATAAACCAAACGAATTACAGTAGACAGTGTTTAAAAACAAAACAAAAAGAAAACTTTTGAACATTTGTCTGTGAGATTTTTTATGCCATTACAATTTTTCTTTTTATTCTGATCACTTTTTTATTACAAATAGTCATAATCATTACCACTGGAACACAAAGTAAGTGCATTTGTTATGTACTTATTTGTTTGTGGTTTTGAATAGTGCCAGTAAATTTACTGTAGTCAATTGTGTTGCATTCAGTTATCTTTCTGTCGTTCTTTTTATATTATTTAAATCTTATTTAAATACAATACATCTTGGATTGCCCATGCACTGTGTCCCCCACCTAAATCAAAAGCAATAAGAACGTACACAATTCTAAAAGTTCTCAGAAATCCATTCTATTTTTTTTCTAACTGGTCAATGCAGTCAATCGCACTGTTTGGGATATACTGTACTTTTATGCTGGCAATTGCTATTTAAAATCTGCCTTTTTCATGTTATTCAGTTGTACAGTAAATTATCACATTGGATTTCCGAGCACTTAATTTGATGCATTTGGTCTGCTTGTTAGGTATTTCACAATTGTGATAAAATACCAAAAGTTGTGTTAGTGAGAAATGGAGTATGTTTTTACCTTACGAATACCTATAACTACCTGCTGAGTGCTAAATCTGGAATAAGTTAACCAATTAGAAATATTATAACTACCATTAGCATAACAACCTTATTTTGCCCTCAGTGCTTAACACCTCACAATTAGAGATAAGAACACACGTTTCTCACACATAAACATAAAACAGTGGGTGTAGGAACATTTGCTGACAGTACCTACCGTAGGGGCTGTTTTTTGTTTTATGAAGTTATCTGTAAACATCAGCTCACAACACTTTCCACATGTACTATAAATCAACAGTTCATCCAAAAGGCAGTTCTTTTAAAAGTGTGTCGTTTTACAACAAACGATTTTAAGATTATCTCCAGACTAGTATGAATTGTTGAGACTACTACAGATTCCACTGCAAGTAGACTGTGTAACACCTGCACACATTTCGAGATAAGAATTTGCACCTCCTGTTTGAATAGCCCCTATGTTCTTACTCTATAGGGGCCTCACTTCTCAGTTTACTTTTTTTAGTGTTACACTATGAGGCCGCATGGTGTCTTTCAGCAGTTTTACTGTCAACAACTCAGTTCATTGGCTGTAAAATGGCATAGTACTGCTCAGACCATCATCAGGCTTTCAGACACTTCACAAACAATGTGCCCCCATAAAGAAGTCTACACATTCTCATCATCCATGCTACAGTAGTGTTGTGGGATTGCAGCAGTTACACTTGAATAAAATTCAACTTTAACACAATGTAATCATAGAGATATATAATTTCTTAACACGCAATTCAAATCCCTTTTACCAGAATTATAATATTTTCGGTATTGGACTGAAATCTTACAAAAATAGAAAATATCTTCTTCTTACAACTCACTTACAAATATCTTTCATCTTACAACTAAAAAATATAATATGTCTAAATACTTTCAAGGTATTTGTTTCTAATTTAAATAAATAAATATATAAATAAATAAAACATTTAATAATAATAATAATAAATAATAATAATAATAATAATAATAATAATAATAATAATAATAACAGGAGTTAATTTGTGACTGTTGTAAACATAAACGTGCCCCCTTGTGTCCAAATGAATACAGAATACCCAGGAGGGACATGACGGTCCCCACCCATGGCTTTCTGTCCACGCTCCTCAGGCAGTGAGAGGAACAAGCCATCCCCTTTTTATGTTCCACATAAGACACAATCTTTAATCTGAATAATGTTTTGTATGCATTAAACTTTTCTGGGATGTTGGTAAATAAACCTGCAACAGTACTGGAATAGTTTCATGAATACCAAATATTTCTTAAATATACAAAAGGACTTCAAATAAAACAAAACCATGAGGTAAAATGTTGTGTCTAGGGTCCTTAGCCTGAAGTCAATATTTATCTAGATATATTAAAAGCCACCCAAGAGACATAGCTGAAACCATAAGCTTGAGTGAGAATGGGAGATTTTGTTGGAGCATTTCGCAGCACTGGAGAATAACCCTGGATTTCACCAATGCTTTATTTTTAGAAGTCATCTCTGGATCAGCAATACAAACAAATTAGAGGAAGTGTTTTAAAATTACTTTCCCTTTTCTCTTTAAAGATAATAAGTTAACCAAGGGCAGCCTTTAAGCAGTTGTATTCTACTCAGACATTTGTGAATGTAATTTTAAGTGAGTTAGTTGACACCCCCTTGGGGCTAAAGTCTGTAAACTCAATACATACCTTTTTAGGTGCTGCACACTTAAGTGGAACATTCCACATTTGGTCTTTAGTTTCATAGCCTTTGTGAATCTGCAGGCTCTGTCCTTCCCTGGTTTTGGTGGTCTCATAGCATCTCCCTGCGCCATAGTTTTTGTTTGAATATCTTGTCTGCTTATGCTGAATCTCAGTGTGCTGAGGAACCTCCTATCCCCACATAAATTATTGGCAAAGTGCATTAAACTATTTATTAGTTGTTTGTTTTTTTGTTTTTTTAATAAAACTGTGCCAGAGAAAAAATGAATCTTGGTTATAAATCTCCCTCCCGACCTGTGAGGACACTGTGTAAAGGGAACAGAGTGCTCTAGACTGGATGACATGACAATTAATTCCCAGGTTTAGGTGGAAGTTGGCCATCTAGAAAGGTGGCAGAGCTACAGTACATAAAGTCATCGCCCCAGAAGGGAAGCGATGTGGCAATCTTGGATTGGAGGAAAAACTGTTGCACTCGTTAACCAAGGGGGCGTGAGTGACGGTATAAGAGGACGTAGCAAGGTGATCTCTTCCTTTGTTTATGGTTAAGCTGAACCAGAAGGAGTACTGTGAATTACCGTGAGTTTTGTTTGTTTTGTCATGTCTAAAAATCTACTTGTTTGTTATTATTAGACGGCTAACACGATCCGTAGCTGTTGCTTAAGGCCAGCATTTAACCCGAACAAGACTGCACCATTGCACACAAGTAAATTGTATTCGACCACAAGCACTGTAACACTCACTCTGGACTTGTGAACGTGTGTGTCTTTTTGTTTATTCTACTGTGTTTATTATTTACAAACTGTGTCTTATTATTTCGGGACTGCAACCCGTTGCTTTGGAACAGTGCAGTACACATTGCTGTGTATTGCCTGGGATTATTCTTTGTGGTCACCAGAACAGGATTATACAGGTAAAACCTGTTTGGATTGTGAACTTTGTTATCTGTCTTCTGTTTCATGATCACATCACCACTATACCTGCACACTGCAAACCACTTTGCCACAAAAACCCACTGACATTTTCAGCAATAACTTGGCAAAGGAGACACTTGCTTCCTAGCTTACTGTATGAATCATCATGTTATACACTGTATGTTTTTTGGTTTTTTTTGCGACTCTATCGCTAACATGGTTGTAAAGACTGGAGACTTTTTTTGCTAGGACTTCTCATTATGACCTCGATTTGTTGCTGACAAATGATTAGAAGATGCAAACTGTTAAGTAGGTTCTTAGTAGGCAATTCATTTTTTTTATTGAAGCTGTCGGCAGGCAGTATAATGGACTTAAAATAACTCGGAGGTTAAAAATCAACCTTGCCTTTTACATATAGGAACAGCCCAATTATTTTTGCTTTTGTGGGTCATCTCCAAAAGCTGTAGGTCAAATATATTCTTGTTTCCCTTGGCTTTTTACCAAAAATCAGCTTTGCAAATGTTAACTGATAGAGCCCATTGGCCACAATACTATGATTTTTTTTTTTTTCTGTTGCTTTTAGAGGCTTGTCATTTATAAAGACATTGAGCTATTGCATTTTCACAGCCCAATGCACAGTAATTGGGGACTGGTTTTCTCAAATGTGGAGGTCATGAGTTATTACTGGATATTTCCAAATTGCAAGCTGTAGGAAAAAAAGAATATTACATTGGCTTTAAAGCTGTAATTTAAAAAAAATCCAGTTAGCACGGCACAATATTTCAAACTGATATAACCATTACTATGTAGCATTATTGAGGCTGCTAAGAGGATTCCAATCACCAAAAATTAATCTAAAATACTGTTTTCCTGTAAGGCTTCAGTATAACTGTTAAACTACGATACAGGGATGAATTATTTTCAAGCAGACTTGTCCGTGTTAGTTTAAGCTACAGCAGTTTCCTATTGTTGAGTCATTGTAAAGTTGAATGGATTGAGAGTGAACTTGTCTCCTCTTTTGCCACGTCGGACTTCAGCAATGTCCATGGAATTGCTTTTAATCACTTGAGAAATGATATGGACTTCACAGTACCAAGTAGGACATGTTATCACAGCATTCTTAGTCCCTTCACATGATTGTAAAAAGGGCTATAATAAACATTTTTTACATCTCTCTGTACAATTAATTTATAGTTTCTTCCCACTATAAATATATAAAGTATAAAGGGTAACCTTTTATAAATCTGGTTGTTCATTCAAATGTAATTATGTGTGAACTGACATATGATTTCTTAATTAGATTCTGCACTATAAAATTAAATTTACATCTGATGTGGCAACTGGTGTGCTTACAAGTTATGAGCTTTAATGGCCTCTTCTCCTTCCCAGCATTTATTGTGTTCTTCTCTTCATGTGTGTAGTAAACATCATCTCATGGGAAACTTGTACATATAGATATATATAATCTAATGGATTGTCTCAGCTATTCAGCCTCTGAGTTGAACATGAATTATTGTAGTTCGGAAGAGGCCTTCTAAAGCTAACAGGGCTTTCATTTCTTGAAAGTAGCTGTAACGGCATGTGGTGCCTTTGTTTGAAGCACTGTAATGCTTGACATTACTCCCTTTCCTTCAGCCCTGGACTCAATTATCCAGCAGGTAATGCCCACTGTGTTAGATATTAATATCGATGCTTAATTGATAACAAGTACCTAGGGTATATCTTTTTATGATTCAACTGGCTAATTTAAATGCAATTATATATATTGTAGGTTTTAAACAATTCAGTCTGTCACTCTCCATGCACACTGTTTTGGATCAAAAGCTTTCTAATTTAGTTCTATGATCCTATAGATTTCCAGTATCAGATTATTTTTATCTTCTCTAAAACTGCTGCAACACACACTTCTCCCTTTTAGAAATGATAGTAGCTCACGAAGAAACTTCTGAAAAAGGTAGGTGTGTTTCAAGTTTTTAATATTGCTGTATTTTATGTTTGTGCGCAGAAGGAGAAGAAAGGAGGACTACTGAAGCTCTTGTCAGGAGCATCTGCAAAAAAGAAGTCCCGCTCCTCGCCTTCCGTCTCTCCCACCCACGAACCCCAACCACAGGCAGCAGCGGAGGCACCTTTACAGGGGGCCATGGGTCCTGAGGTGTCATCAGTGTTGAATCATGGGAGAGCAGGCTCCTGTCCCATTGAAAGCGAGATGCAGGGAGCCATGCGAATGGAGCCTCTGCACAAGAAGTCTGGCTCTTTGGATTTGAATTTCTCAGTCTCGCCTCCTGCCAGGCAGCCATGCTCTTCAATGGTGGCCCTCCGTCCAGAACCCAAGCCCCTCTCAAGAGAAAGGTAGGATACTACTACCCTGATCCGTGTAATTCAATATCTTTTGAGCAAGGTTTTTAAAGGTTTAACTCTGGTCTGTACTTCACCTGTTTATCAAAAGGAGACCACCTGTTAACATTTAAAAATTAAGTTCCAAAAGGCTAAGTAATATAACTGAGGGATAACTACACGGAGGATCAAGTACATTAGGAGAAAATAGTATTTAGAGGAGAAAACCCAATGTTTGTTACATTAATGAGAGAGACTGTTGTCTCCGTGTACTATATGTGCCCTCTAGGTATATGACAAGGGCTTTGGTCTTTCCAAATGAAAGTCAGTGGCAAAGAGATTACACTTGTCTTAAAAAGATTAGAAAGATCCAGTTCCAGGGTGCACTGAACAATATAGAAGTGGGTTCCTTGTTAAAATAACATGAAGCCAGCATCCCTTTTTAAATATTCATTTAACCGGTTTCTGCCTTGTTAAATAATTTAACTTCAGTACTAAGTTTGTCTCATTATATATTCATTAGAAGAAACTTGTGCGTGGTGTTTCAACCAATGCGCTTTTAGATTTTCTTAAAATGATGATGATATACATTATCTGACATACATATTTATCTACATGCTCATTTGTATGCATTTTGTGAATATATTATTTATTTTGGCTCCTTTATTTTCAGATGTTAACAATACTTTAATTTAAAATTGAGCTTTCATTTTATTAAATCTAAAGTTTTTGTTGTTGTTGCTGGTGTATTTCAATTCACTATGGCAAGCACCCAAGGAGGGGAGCATGTTTAAGTTTGCAAATTATACTACTTATAAAATCTCATATCTTGTAGACTTAGCATTCAAATAATTAATTGATACTATATATATATATATATATATATATATATATATATATATATATATATATATATATATATATATATAATCTCAAACAAGCTTTTGAAACAAGTCAGGGATAAAGGGATAAAGAGGCACAGAGCAGGAGAATAGTATAAGAAACTTTCAAAGCTGCTGATTATCTCTCTCAGCACAGTGAAGTCCATCATTAAGAAGTGGAAGATGCATCATACCACCCAGATCAGGTCGCCCTCCCAAACTGAGCAGTCAGGCAAGCAGGAAACTGGTTTGGGATGTCACTCTGAAGCCAACAATGACCTTGAGAGATCTGCAAAGTGCTGTGTCTGAGATGGGAGTCAGTGTTCACACATCAACAATAAGCCAGTCCCTACACAAAGCTGGCCTGTATGGACGGGTGGCAAAAAATAAGCCATTACTCATAAAGCACATATGGCGTTTGCAAAAAAGCATGTAGATGATACTGCAGACATGTGGAAAAAGGTTTTGTGGTCAGACGAGACAAAAATTGAACTTTTCAGGCTAAATTCCAAACGTTACGTCTGGTGCAAGCCCCACACTGCACATCACCCAGTCAACACCATCCCAACTGTCAAGCATGGTGGTGGCAGCATCATGTTATGGGGATGCTTCTCTTCAGCAGGGACTGGGAAGCTTGTCAGGATAGAGGGGAGAATGGATGGTGCAAAGTACAAAGAGTTCCTTGAGGAAAACCTGTTTGAGTCAGGCAAGAGGAAATTCACATTTCAGCAGGACAATGACCCGAAGCACAAAGCCAAAGCCACAGTGGAATGGTTGAACAAGAAGAGAATTAAAGTTCTTGAGTGGCCCAGTCAATGTCCTGACTTGAATCCAATCGAAAATGTATGGTGAAGCTTGAAGATTGCTGTATTATTAGTAGGGGGTGAATACTTCTGCAAACCACTGTGTGTGTGTGTGTGTGTGTGTGTGTGTGTGTGTGTGTGTGTGTGTGTGTGTGTGTGTGTGTGTGTGTGTGTGTGTGTGTGTATATATATATATATATATATATATACACACATATAAACCGAGTTGACGTGGTTACAGTTAATGGGTATCCCTGGATGAAATAGAAATTCAGCTGACTTTTCCACTGTAAATATTTAATGGCTATATGTATTTGGATTACTGCAGGCTTTCATTACAATACTTGTGACGCTGGTGTCAACTGTTGTTTCCAATCTAATTTAGCAAACAAATTGCAAATCTTTTCAGATTGAGTAAAAAGGGCCGACATTTAAATTGACTGTTCTCCCTGTTGCCGCTGAAGGACAGAAATATTTAAAAAAAATTTAACTGAGTGTTCTGTTCCACGCCATTGTTAAGTAAGGAGTGTTTTAATTATGTATACATATAATGACAGGGTGTGAGACCTAAAACATACTCTATGGGTTTTTAACAAAGATTTTTCGGCATAGTAATTCACAATAATTAGCTGATGATTATGATTAATGCCTTTATGCATGTAGAAATTAAAATGAAAATGCTTTTAGCGCCTTGGCTTTCCTTTCCTGTCTCAAGACTTGCTGCAAGGAGAGACCAGATGGACATTCTTCTTATTTATTATTATTGTTATTAGTTAAAGTGAAATGGGGTTTTTCTGTCTGACTTTCAGACTCCATAACTCTCAAACTACTGTAGGTTATGAAGGTCATTGTCACACTGACAGACTAAGGCACATTCAGGGACTGTGGGAAACCTTTGACACCAAGCCGATTCTGTTTTCAGTTTTCTTACGATAGGTGTTGAACCGGTTGTCCGATTTGGATACAATTTTGTAGAATTAAACAATTATTTATTTGCATTCCTTTTGCAAATAAATATGTGAATTGCAAGTAGGTCAAAATAGCCTCAGAGGGTAGTGATGGCTGTATGAATGATGGGATACTTTGCAACAATCTTGATATTTATTGGATGAATGATTGGCCTCTGTAGTACAGCAGAGGCTGAACCCATGGGGGTGTGCAGGTGTGTGGGTGAGTGAGTTAGTGAGCTTGGTGGCTGGCAGACATCTTGGTAAAGGGACATCCTGTAACAAAGATTGCCATTGTTTGCATAGCCACATGGTTGCTGATTGTTTGATTGTTGGATTGAACGATTTGTTGTTCAGTTGAGAGTGAATGGTAAATTGTGGAATGTGACTAGGTGGTGGTTGATTTAAATGGTTAATTGTCATTCATTCCCTGGCCACATGGTATAAAAGGAGAACAAAGGTTTGTTTGTGGAGAATGTGAAGAGGAAGCAAGTGAGATTGAGAAGGGGAGAAGAAGAGTGGAGAAAAAGAGAAGGAAAGAGAGCACTGGGATAGCAAAGGTTGGGTGTTTTGGGTTTGTTTATTTGAAGGGTTCTGTAGTATTTGCTTAAACGTTTATTTTGTTTAAACTTTTATTTTGTTCCTGTGTTTTTTTTATTTGTTATTTGATTATTAAAATTGTGCAAAAAGCACTTAAACTGCAGCTCTGTGTCTGGGTCGCCACAGCCTCTAAATTCACCCAGTTTCAATCTAATTGTGATTGCCTTCCTTGGCTTGAAATAAATTTATTCAGTGAATGATTGACTGTATGCTGATGGTGGCTGAAGAACACTATCACTGTTACAAATGAGAATAAATGAGATTTCTACACAGAGAACGTCAGAGGCTGTCAGTCTGGTTTTCTCTGGAGCTGGCTGTTTTATTGAACAGATATGCTTACAGTAATCGTAACAGAAACGTGTGCAATTATTTCTCATTGTCTAAACAATTGTCAAATAATTTTCATTTAGTTTTAAAGAAGGTTTTATTATTACTATATGTTCTACCATTGAGTGTTTTATAATAGTAAACAGATACTGAAAAATAATCTCCAGGTCCAACAGACTAGATTATAAATCCTGTTTATTTTGTAAACAATAGAAGTTTGTAATAGACGTTTGACAACAATAATCATTCATTGACGCTGTACTTACTGGAAATTTCACCATCCACCAGCTCCTCCACAGTTTCACGATAAGAGATGCTATGCCTCCTTGCCAAAAATAAACATTCATGAATTTCCAAACCGTGTCACCGTGGCATGCTCTGGGTAAGATGTATTAAGTGCTATGCCTCTGTCCAACTTTGCTTAGTTTAACTGTGGCAGAGCAAAGCTCTGCCCTTTAAATTGGCAGAGATGGGGTTAACTTCCCCTACCTGCCTGGGTTTATTATGTTCAGGTGGCTGGGGTTGATTAGTTGATTAGGTTGATTAACGATCAATCAGCACCCAGCCACCTGATATAAAAGGAGGCCTCTGCTTCTCATTTGCAGAGAGGGAGCTGAGGAAGCAGGTTGTTTTTTTTTTTGGGTTGTTTTGAAAGTTTGAATCCAGTGAAGGCATTGCCCAGCCTGGAAACTGTTATTTTTGTAAGTTTTGCTTTTTATCTTTTTTGTGTCTAAATTGCTTTGTTTTGGCCCTTGTGCCCTTTCATTTGTGTTTATTTATAATAAAAGTTATTTTTTTGAACTGCAGTCTGTCTCTGGGCCTCTATCCACTCGCCAGCCTGCCACATTAACAGATTTCAGTGGTAGGCAGACAAACATTAAATTTTTCTGTGATAACACGTTTCATATTACCTCGTTGAAAAGGAAACTCATTTTACTTATTTTCAGGTCCATAATTTATAACCCAGTAATGGACTTGGAGTTGCCCATTTAATCAGAGAAGAAGTATGAAAGTTGTGAGATATATAAATGTGCAGACAGGATTATGATGCAACTCCATATTTTCAGGTGTGTGCTGTTGGCAAGCAGCAGATACAAACAGGCCTTAATTATAAACACATTTTGATTTGTCTAAGAGCTAGACCTTATTCTGAGAAAGTCTGCTCTGTTCAGGTTCTGGAAAGGAGAACCCCTGAACCCCTGTGCTTATGAGTAGATAAGGGAACTCTGGATCTCTGCCCTTTATTCTGTCGCTGATAAAAATGTGCACTACTCAGAAATTACTTGACTAGTGATGCTTGTGGAACTAATGAAGAGTAATTATGTGAGGCAGCTCCTGTCTGCTTACTAAATAGGTAGAGGTGCAAAGAAACAAGTTTGTAACTAGGAGATCCCCAGTTCAAATCCCAGCTCAGCCACTGATTCATTGTGTGACCCTGAGCAAGTCACTTAACTTCCTTGTGCTCTGTCTTTCAGAGAGATGTTATTGTAAGTGACTCTGCATAGTTCACACATCCTAGTCTTGTATATTGTAAAGTGCTTCGTGATGGTGGTCTGCTATGAAAAGTGCTATATAAAGATTATTATTATTATACTGAATGTGTACAGATGTGCAGATTGGCCCTCAGCAAGTCAACTAACATCCATTCGCTGATTCCATTTGTAATGCTGTGAAGCTCTCTCGATCCCTAATCTTGATTCAGAGTTACTTTTACTGGGCATCAGTGGGGACTCATAAAATAAGAGGTGGGAGTCTCTTGCTGCAAGCCTGATGTCTTGTATACCTCAGCAGAAAAATCTATTAAAATCCAGGAAAAAAAGCTGTCATACTAGTGGTATTTACAATGTCCTTCCCCAGCCTGACTGTATTATAGATACATCTCTTTTCTGATCATTCAGAGCCGTGGACACACTGATTCATTGTCAGGCCGAAAAATGACCAATTGATTTTTGGAGGTTTGGAACTGAGATTAATAACGGTGAGATGCATTGTGGGTAGATAAATTACATTATAACAATGGTGCCTCAGACTTGAAAGGTTTTGCTTCATCAGTTTTTATTTAAACATTATTTGAAAAAAAATCAATGTCCAAAAGACTTGTTACACTACTTGTAGGTGTTATTATTGAGGGAGTAACAGACATCTATGTGTCTCCTTTGTTTTTATAATTCATTACCATTATTTCCTTATTTTCTTAAAAGATTTTGAGATCTTGGATTTGTGAACTTTGTGAAAAATATCAAAAGTGTTTGTGACAAGTCTACTCTCATAAAATCCTAATATTTAGTTGTAGGTGTCAAATGTCTTCTGGACTTTTGCCAGTCTTCCACCTGTTACCACCAACTGATGGTTGCAGCATATTATAAAGTTAGAAGTACTGTACCAGCTACCTGGTACCTTGCTGGAATGCTGTTCTTTTGTTCAGACAACAAAAAAGAGGTCAATGTCTTTTGGCCCACACTTGCCCCCTGGCATCGTTCCTATGAGAAGAGTATGTTTGCAACAAGCACGAGTGGTCACATAAGTTTATCAATTTCTCTTTAAAAACTGTTCGCAATTACATCTCATACAATATAAGGCACTCTACACATGACACATTAACTTATTGTAAATCACACATGAAGATTGTATGCAGGAATAGCGTGTTTTATTTTTTTTTTAGCTTGGAATCAGGTGTAGTATTTTATACACAGGATGGCATCTTTACACAGAGTAAAATGTCCTGGAATTCAGAGAAATTATTTACTGTGATCACTGGGGTAGTCAAGCCTGAATATGCCAGAACGACGTTCCAGTACTTTTTTCTATAGGCACAGAACCTTGACTTAAGACTAATGTAAGAATATTTACAGATTTGTTATAAAAAATTCTTATATGGGGCCTGACAGCTCTAATTTCTGTGCCTGGGCACAACTGAAGCAATATATTTTCCGTGGGGAAATCAAATTAGTCTTTCTGCACCTTGGAATTGAATAGGCTTTAGGAACAAAACAAAAAAACAGTGTCCGATTCCCTATGTGCCACTTTTGATGGATCAGCATACAATAAACGGCGTCCTTGTGATGTAATGAAGAGAACATTAGGAACTTCTATTACAAACTACATTACTAAGGTTTAAGAATGCTAACAAATGCTGATGAAGAAGACAGCAAAAGTGCATCCTACAACTGTGGCCATAAATCTGGGTTTAAAGCTGTTTTAGATATCGGCCAGTGCAGAGACCTGGGGATTGGACTTCCCTTGCAGCTGGCTTAGAGGGGAGGGGGGGTAACACTGTAAATTTGCAAGGAAAAAAGTTTGTTAAGCTATGATTTTGTGGGGGAGGAATGTGTAGCCATGTTTTTCCTGTGTCTCTTACTTAGCAGGGGAAGTTAATCAAGGCAGTGCTGGCATTTATTTTTTATTTTTTGCAACACCCCACCAAATTTTGGAGGTTTAATCACATTTTTAAACCAGCCAAAAAAACGCTTTTGCATTTAATATTTAATACTGTATATATTTCAAAAGCATAAATAAGTGCTACACATGTATTAAAAAAACAAACAAAAAAATGTATTATACTGTTGTTTTTCAGTACCAGAAACTTTTACTTTTACTCTAATGATATCATATGCGGTAGGTCCAGAAAAAATGTATTCAGAATGTCATGTAAAAGTAAATAGTACAGAACTGTCAGCAGATACAGTCTTTTAAAATACATGTAAAAACAAAAACCATTCTAATTCTACTGATATAGTTCTTAAATTGAAGACAAATAAAAAAAATAATAATAATTCAGCATTGGTGAGATTCCTGATTTTATTGGATGGAGAGCTCCAGAAAGAAAGACAGCGGGAGGATGTGATATAGTATACAGGGCATCAGGGTGATTGAAATTCTGCGCTGGTGATGACATGCATGATAAAAATAGGCAAAAAAATTAACAAATCACCAAAGAAACTATTTGCCCGCTAGATGCTTTCAAAACAAGTTGAATTTGGCTGGAAAACGATTTGGCAGCAAAGATCAGGGTGAATAGCCTATAAAAGTTGCATGTGAGACACATGTATAACTGTGGCAAAGTGCCCACCCCTGTGTGTATTTTGTGTTATATGTTGTGTGTTAATGTTGGTGTATAGTCATTGGTACACAGGATATAAATGGGTCTGTGTAACACGAGTGTTTAAAATGTATACATTTTACTGTCACCTCCACCATCAAAGGGTGAATGCCTGCTGGGTCCCTGTCCACCATCAGAGGGTGAATGCCTGCTGGATCCCCGTCCACCAGCAGATGGTGAATGCCTGCTGGATCCCCGTCCACCAGCAGAAGATGAATGCCTGCTGGTATCACTTCCCCCACCTGCAGAGGATGAATGCCTGCTGGTATCACTTCCCCCACCATCACGAGGAGAGGAGCTGAAGCTGCCTCTGCCTCCATCACCATCAGGGGAGAGGAGCAGAAGCTGCCTCTCCATGCACCAGAAGGACCAGGATTAGATGCTGGCGGTCCTCAGCAGCCCTTCCATAGGCTGCTGAGGGAAGCACGGGGAAGAACCGCCTGGCTGCAGTGGCCGAGAAGAGGGCCAACACCCGCACCTCAGCTTGTCCTGACTCCCTGCTTCGCTTCACCCAAGGATGCCTGTCTCGCTTGCCTGGGGTTGCCTTTTACTCCGCATCGCCTGGGGTTGCCAGCCTCTCCGCATCGCCTGGTGTCGCCAGCCACTCTGCATCGCCTGGGGTCGCTGGAACTACTTTGCCAGGGGTCGCAGTCAGCTCTGCTGGGCCACAGGGGTCAGTGTGGCTGGAGCCCCACCAGAGGGAGCTGACAGCTATAAAAAATGGGGGAGAGGTCAGGAGACCACCTTTTCCCGCAGCAATTTCGCTGCAGGAGTTCTGGGGGCTGGAGTCCTCCCAGAGGGAGCTGCCGGCTATAAAGAGGGGAGAGGTCAGGAGACCACCTTCCCCCGCAGCAGTTTCGCTGCCGGAGATCTTGGGAGGTCTGGAGACCACCAACCCCAGCAGCTTTTCCACTGCTGGACTTGCCCCGGCTGAAGGAGTCAGTCTGGGAGCTGTCAGCAAATCTGCTGACAGCCGCATCATTGGCAGCATTTCTTCTGCCAGTGGTACAGCGGGAGGAGAGATTCGCCTCACGGTCAGCACGTCTGCTGACAGCATGGCCAGTAGCAGCCTAGCTACTGGCAACATTGCCACCCATCAACCCCTTAAAGTCCCTGTTCTTGGCCCAGGACTTTGAGCGAGACTTTTGGGATTTTAAGGGGGGAGGTGGCCATTGAGACCATGTGTGCTTTGCACAAGGGGGGGGTATATGTGGCAAAGTTCCCACCCCTGTGTGTATTTTGTGTTATATGTTGTGTGTTAATGTTGGTGTATAGTCATTGGTACACGGGATATAAACGGGTCTGTGTAACACAAGTGTTTAAAATGTATATTTGTATTTAGGCACGAGGATTGCACAGCACTTCTCGTGCAAATAAAATGTAATATGTGAGCATGGGGAATTGCACTTTATTAATTCACGTGCAGTTGTAACGCGACTCCAACTGAATGATTGATTAGCAATAAAGTCTCAGTACAGCTGCATAAAAGCTGCATGTTTTCACTCACTCAGGGTTGTGTGTTCGGTGAGTGGAGAACGGGATTGGAGACGGAGGTAATAACAAAATAATAACGTAAAGTAATTCAGCTCACCATGTTTGTCTGTGTAGTTTGTTTTTGTTTGTCTCTTTGTTTTGGCTGCCAGTGCCGTATCCTGTTTTTGTCCTGTTTTATTTTATAATAATAAACCGTGCAGCGAAATTGGTTTATTTCTGACATGTGATTTATAAAACTTTAAAAATAAAAAATTATTATGGTACCCTTATAAAAGTTTCCCACAGTAACAGCATAACAAAGTGTAATAAAGCATAGTTAAAGCATAGGTAAGCATTGTAAAGAATAGTGAAGTATGGTAAAACATACTGAGAAACATGGCAAACCAGAGTAAACTATGGTAAATGTATAGTGTAACCATTGTAAAAAAAAAAAAAAAAAAAAAAAAACACTACCATGCAAAAACATTTTTAAGGGTGGTGCCTCGAAATGTGCAAATTTCTTTTAAATTCTCTCTTCTGAACTTCTGAACGTACTTGAACATGAAACCTCACTTACAAAGACCATGAGTTCTCTCCCCCATTGTTACCTGCTTGGCAATCCTGAATCTGTTAATTGGCTTCCCTTACTGTATAAAACATTTAGCTTCATACAGAATACTCATTCAGTGATGTTTCATTTTAATAAAACAGCTTAACTTCCTTTTAGTTGTCTCCCTGGCTCTTCCATTGCAGTATTAAAGTACTAGAAGGCTTTCCTTCTTAACCAGGTTTTCCCCTTTTGTTTCACAGGTACCGTGTGATTGTACCCTACCCGCCTCAGAGCGAGGCGGAGATCGAGCTGAAGGAAGGAGACGTTGTGTTTGTGCACAAGAAGCGCGAGGACGGCTGGTACAAGGGCACCTTGCAGCGCAGCGGGAGGACAGGTCTCTTCCCAGGCAGCTTTGTAGAAAGCTTTTAAGACGCTCGGCTCTCTCGTCAGCTGCAGCCGCCGCCTGGCGACAATGTAGCGCATACTTTTTTTTTGTATTACTTGTTGTTTTGTAATCTTTCATTAAGATTCCAGCTGCCAGAAGGGGTCCTTACCTCTAGAGGCGTACATACTACCCAGCACAAAGCAACTTTATGACACAAGGTAAACGAGAAACCCGTTGACATTCACTGCCATTACTGCTTCCAAAGAAATCTGAAAGAACATGAGCCCATGCACAAGCACACATGACCATAGGCACACAGGGGACATAGAGAACCATCTTATGAGGAAAAAGCCTTGGAGTGACTGCACTTTTATTAAAGTGTACACACAATAGTATGTTGAAGTAGTGCCTTCCCTCATGGAGTCACCAACCAACAAGACAGACCAGCTGACCAGGAGCAAATCATTCACATTTTTACTCAAACAAGCTACGCTGATTAACGGTCTTTTTTTTTTTTCAAATGAATGTTTTGATATATTGCCGTAACTTACTTTGGAGCAGCTGCAGTGATCCCTTTTTAATGCCCTGCGTGGGTTAGCTGTGAGGAATTTCTTGTGCATTTGATGTGTTGTTGTACTGAAGATTAAATAAAGTATTAATAGGCAGCAATAACAAAGATGGCCAACAAAATAGGGAGGGTCTGAGTAAAACCAACCAGCTTATTCCATTAAATTTGTTCAGTTTGTTGCAAATCAAATTTAGTGCACAACAGCACATTGTCCAAGATCTTAGTCTTATAAGCACACAGAAATACTCTTTATTACAGGCCTTTGTTAGATAATGTACTGTAATAAATGTTTTGTATTCCTGAAAAATAATAATAATAATAATAATAATAAATAATAATAATAGTAATTTTTTATTACTGCTCATTGTCAGCCAATATTGCATCACTGGAAGCATTGACTGATTTATATTCATGTAAACTCCCTTCAAATAAAACAAATCTGAATAGTTTCCTATTATTGTTTTGAAATATAAAAAATAAAAATATAGGTGGGTCCCACTTGTTTACCTTTTCACTGCTCTTTTGTAACTCCAGTGCTGTAAACAAGCATGATCCCAGAGCAAAAGAATTGTCACAAGAGCAGTGAGAAAGTTGTTTCACAAGTGCAGTGAAAAAGAGTTGTTTCACAACAGCAGTGAGAAAGAGTTGTTTATAGATGACTCTTCCACCATTTTGAGCAGGACGGCATGGTGAATCTCCAGGTAAAGCCCAAGTTGGGGTGTTGGGTCGAGTGTTTACTTTGACTGATGCAGTCATTTACAAGGGAGTTCAAATTCAAATATAGAGTAAAGATTTATTAAAGCAAAAAATCTGGTCTAGATGCTATGACTGTGAGCTTAGTATTGGGTGTATTGAGCTGATCCATGGATTTCTCTGCAGTTTACAGTAGAGTACAGTTTAGCTATCTTTATTTTTTTATTTATTTTTTTTTAAAACAGGCTTGCTTACTTTTCAAAGTAATGGTCATGTTAAGTTGCATAGCAGAGTCTGTCTTTTTGTGACACTGCAGTTAATTGTGTTGAAAGTTGTTGATATGGGTCCAAGACTTAATGTTCAAATGTCTAGTCATAGCATAGGGAATGGAAACTTACTTGAATCTTAAATGAAAAAGCACCTGGTCTGTTATACAGGCCAGTAACTATCCCTGATGTGGGGAAGACCAAGAGCCTGAGAATTAGCAACAGTTGGGCAGAATGTTTCTTCTCCTAGCCAGGCCTGAACAAAACAAACAAACCAAAACATTCCAAGAAAAGCACATACTTTAATAAAAAGCACATTAATCCCCCCCCCCCCCCCCCCCCCCCCCCCCAGTAAATATTATTGTTATATAATATTCTGTAAATATTTCAGGTCCACAATTATCAGTATATTATCAAAATATATGACATTTTAATTATATATTTAAAAAAATTAAACTCATAACTCATTATCTGTCAATGAGCCAAGATTATTATCTTGTATTTTTACAGTTTATTTAATTTAAAACAAGATGTTTATTTAATTTAACAAGGTGTTTTTTCCTTAACATGACTATTTTTTTTTTTTTACATTATATGCACCAGTTTGAAGATTATTTTAATGCATAAGTATTTATGCGTTTGTACATTGTTTGTAAACAGCATCTTTATCTGCAAGACTGTTTTGGTTGGTCGGTTTAAGAACTACAAAAAACTGAAAAGCAACTAAAATATCACTTCGAAAAGCATGTCTGCTGACATGATAAGTTTTCTAGTTGGTTTCAAGTGTTTCCCTCTGCAGGAACAATAACGTATAACAATAGCAGCCAAAAGACTGCAGGATCCCAAGGAAAATATGTGTACACTTGGAGATGCATTTAGCAACTCCTATACCAATTCCTAGTAAGTGATAGCAACTGTCAAGCCTACACTACCTCAGTAGAGGACAAATATTGAAATATGACAATAGATTTATAGTCTGTTATATGAATATGCAAGATATAGACATACATACCTTTATACACATAAAGCTAAATGGGCTTGCAGTATTATGTGACTTATTTGATGTTGAAAGCTTTTTCTCACAAGCTTTTATTTTTCTTCATAAGAATTGCCAAATATTACACTGCTTTGTGCTGATAAAAGGGAGTTTTCTTAATGAAATGAATTGTGGTATGAGGCAGACTGAAGCTTTTCATTAGAAAGTAAAGCACAATTTCACCTTTGGGATTGTATGTTGTAAATGATAATCGTGTTGCAGTATGGGATGAACCCAGTAGGGCATTAAAGTAGAGCACTGCAGCTGAGTGAACCGTGGTATTAATTCAGAGCTCTCAAAACAGACTGGCTGGAATTCATAACGTTCCACACTTGTAATAAGACTACAGCTGAAACGATTGTGTGCAGAATAATAATAATAAAAAAAAACTTATTTAAAACAAGTTTTGTGAAGACTTTTATTCCCACGTTTTTTTTGTTTTTTTTAAAGAGACAATTTCTCTTAAAAATATCTTACTTTGTTATTTTTACATAGAACTTTAGTCAACATTTGGCAACAATCTTGTTATTGTTAAAATGGATTTTAACAAGAGATGCCCTTGTTTCAGAATGTTTTGTGTGGTCCTTTTGCACATATTATTAGTGTTTCACTGGTTATCGTACTCCAGCACAGGAGTGTATTCAACAGAGTTAACAGTGGATTTAATACAGTGACAATTCCTAATTAAGAGCTCTGTTGGAGACTGTGGCTCTTCCCTTTCAAGAAAATGTTTTAAATCATATTTCACACTGATTTGAAATATTAAAAAATAAGAAAAACACTTCCTCTTTTGCCTCTTTGAAACACTGAAAGAAAAAAGCTTTATATGTGTTGTATAAGTTTATAATTGTAAATGTCTGCTATTTAAGGTGATCCATTGTGTATTTTAACAGTCTTAGCGTCATCCTAAAATTCACAACCATATTTTTCACAAACCCCATTTTGCTGGATTTTTTTTGTATGTAGTGATATTAATAAATCACCCCTGTTGGAAAACACTCTGATTGATATAGATCAAATAGCTATGGTATTTAAATCCATAACTTGAAATAAAAATAAGAAACATATTTCTAGGTCTCTTCCAGATATCTTCTAAGAATGTCAAGGATAATGCTGAAAGAATCAGCAACAGGTTAATCTAATGTCCACTTTCAACACACACATTTGTAAATGACAAAAAAAAAAAAAAAAAAAAAAAAAAAAACCCTCAACAAAGCTTTAATCATTTGACAATTGTTTTGACCTGAAAGGTGTGGTTTACATGATCTTTCCATCACTAAAATGAGTCAACAATGTAAGTGATAAATGTTTTTTAGGCGCCAAACTCTTAAAAGTCAACAGCTACGTTGAAACAAAAGAAAGTGAACCTCACACCTGAGCAATGTCTTAGAAAGGACACAGGAAATCTGCAGGATTGTTCTTGAAGAACAAAGCACATAAAACAAAAATCACTATTAATCATTAAAATCTACTGTTTCTGAGAGTTTGGATAAAAAGAAAAGTTTTGTTTTTTTCCTAATTAAATCAGTTTATTTTAATTAAGTTTGTTAAATTGTGATGATTTCAATGAAACCCTTGTTTCCCGTTGTATTATTTTCTTTCAATCCACCACCTGGAAGTTTGTGTTGATTTGACTGTGTGGTGTGAACTATGGGGTTGTCAGACAGCAGCTGACTGTAAATAAGTGAAGCTGGCACACTCATGACCAGCAGAGGCTGAGCCAAGCCAAACACTGCGTTTCTGCTGAAGGACTCTTTCTGATGATGTAGCATATATATGACAGAGCTTCTACTGCTCTATGCTATAAACAGCTCCACAGATCTGGTTTTGATCAGCTTAAACAGAGAGCTGGAGAAATACTCTGAGACTCACAGATCTGCCCAAACAGGGCAGAAACACCTTGCACTGTCTGCTTTAGGTGTCTGTAAAGTCACAGCACAAATACTTTGGTACAGTGCTGGTGCTGTTATTTTAAATGACACCTTGCTACTAGGTTCCAGCTGTCATTGGCCCGTCTCCTACTGTATAGCATTGACATTACATGTTGTCAAACATTTTTAAGGTATGTGTTACTGTTTATTGATTATTACTTAAAATAATCATATTTTGTGAGCACTCCAGTTAGAGCTAATATTTTTACTACACTGTCAATATTTACTGATTGTTGCAAACAGGGCCGGATTTAGGAGGGGCATTTGTCCAGGGCCCATTATTACAGTTGCCCTGTTATCATGCTGGCTAAACAATGGCCTCTTGTACTGGTCACACACGAGAGAGAGAGAGAGAGAGAGAGAGAGAGAGAGAGAGAGAGAGAGAGAGAAAACAAATGGAGAAACACAGGTACAAAAAGTAAAAGCAAGCTAGTGAGAGATGGCTGATGAAGAATTCAGAGACTATCAAATTTCAGTTAGAAATCCTTAACAATGAAGTAATGACAACCAATAAATCTGAAGAACTGGTCGACGAGAGTTTTGGCGACGCTACTGGTCCTAATGAAAAGGAGAAAAAGTAATGAAAAGGAGTCTGACCCAGTCTACCCACGCCACCAATTAACAATCAATGCAACTCTAATCTGCCTTTCTCTTTAACTTATAGCAAGGATCAGGCTGAATGGAATGTGGACAAACCGCTTCACATATACTGGACAGAATCGGAGTGACAAGTATGTTGCGTCCGAGAGAAAAAATGAAAAAGTTGTATTCTCCTTCAAAAGGCTGTGTGCTTGGTTTGGTGTGCAAGTTGTTTTCCTCAAAGAAAAGTGCATTGTCTGATTCTGGGTTTGCAGTCAGACTGGCGGAGCACGAACAATTCCCACAGCATAATCAGTCTATGCGTGTGTGGTGTTCAAGAAGGTGGGAAGCTGGACGAATTGACACCTCACTGGAAATCCAGGTCAAAAAGGAGCAGGAGTACTGGAAAAATGTACTGAAACGTGTAGTTCAGGTGATTACATTTCTTGCTGAGCGTGGTCTGCCATTTCTTGGTTCACCACACAATGGAAACTATTTAGGAATAGTATAGCTCATCTCCCAGTTCAACCCATTCCTGTCTGATCACATTGCACGATTTGGTAATTCTGGAAGTGGGACCACATCTTTCATCATCTATCTGTGAAGAGCTAATTGGATTAATGGGTAAGAAAGTCAGACAGCCATTCAAGAGATTAAGGTTGCAAAATATTTTTCTGTTAGCGTTGACAACACCCCCAATCATTATAATAATCTTTATAAAGCACCTTTCACAGTGGCCCACCATCACAAAGTGCTTTACAAGATACAAGACCAGGGTGTGTGAACTATGCATTCGCTGTAGAGTCACTTGCAACATCTCACCCGAAAGACAGAGCACAAGGAGGTTAAATGACCTGCTCACGGTCACACAATGAGTCAGTGGCTGAGCTGGGATTTGATCTGGGGACCTCCTGGTTACAATCCTGTTTCTTTGCACCTCTACCTATTTAGTAAGCGGACAGGAGTTGCCTCACATAACTATTCTTCATTAGTTCCACAGGCATCACCAGTCAAGTAATTACTGAGTAGTGCACATTCTTATCAGCGACAGGAATAAAGGGCAGAGATCCAGAGTTCCCTTATCTATTCATCAGCACAGCCTCTTCAATTCTCTGTCTGGGGTTCTTCTTTCCAGAACCTGAACAGAGCAGACTTTCTCAGAATAATGTCTAGCCCTTAGATTAATCAAAATGTGTTTATAATTAAGGTCTGTTTCTTTGTATCTGCTGCTTGCCAACAGCACACACCTGAAAAGATGAAGTTGCATCACAATCCTGTCTGCATTTTTTCTGTTATTGTTGACAACACCCCCGATCATTATAATAATCTTTACAAAGCACCTTTCACAATGGACCACCATCACAAAGTGCTTTACAAGATACAAGACTAGAGTGTGTGAACTATACATTAGCTGTAGAGTCACTTACAACAACATCTCACCTGAAAGAAGGTTAGGTGACTTGCTCAGGGTCACACAATGAGTCAGTGGCTGAGCTGGGATTTGAACCAGGGACCTCTTGATTACCAGCCTGTTTCTTTAACTACTGGACACACTGCCTCCTATAAAGGGGGCATGGTGGCTCTCAGTTCATTCTTAATATATAAGAATTAATGTAAATGTGATGAGGTCTCCTGTGGAAAAATTCCTTGCCTTCATTCCTGCAACCGATCATTCGGGTGAGAATATAGCTGAAATGATACTGAACTACCATCAGGAAAATGGAATTGACTTTTCAAACTGTCGAGGCCAGTCATATAATAACTCGGCTAGTATGTCTGGAAAATACAAAGGTGTACAAGCCTGTTTCAGTGAAGTAAACCCCATAGCAATTTATACTTCATTCACTAAACTTAGGAAGCAAGGCTGCTGAAAGTTGCAAGAATGTCACATCTTTCTTTGGAGTTCTGTCAGGAATTTTCAATTTGTTTTCTGCTTATCGCTGGGGCGTACTTCACAGAAACCTGGGGAAAGATAACGTTGTTATCAAGCAACTGTCAAACACAAGGTGTCAGCGAGATCCAATGCTGTTAAGTGTTTAAGAATAGTTATGCACACATAAAGAAGGCCCTTGATATAATCGCAGAAGACAGAGATCATCTGGCACCAGAAACCAGACAAATGGCTAAACACTACAAATGGATCACATAGAAACTGTGATTCTAGCAAACTCGTTAGATAACATTTTGGAGAGATTTGACAAAACTAATAAATCCATCCAAGGAGAAAACATAGAACTGTCAGTGGTGGTTGAATTACTTGAATCTCTGAAACCATTTCTGGATGAGAATCGTGATCATTTTGATAGCAGAGACGACCACCCAATACTCTGCAGGATCACGACTGCCCAAGTTGCACTGAGGTTGTGTCCAGGCTTTCCTAAATATTCTGGATACTCTTTCAACAGATTGCTTGCACCAATCAAAAGCTTATGATGCTGTACACAATCTGTTTGGCTTCCTTAACGACTTTCAGAAAAAATATGACATGAAGAACAAAACTGCTGCATTAGTGCAAACTTATTCTGAAGATCTGGACGAATATTTCCCATCAGAAATGTTCCAGATTAGCAAATTTGTTTCTGGCAAGGACAAGAGAACAGAGTCTGACCACCTTCAACTCATCCTGAATTTTCAGATGATTTCCACGTTTCCGAATATCTCCACTGTCCTGCGCATTTACCTATCCTTAATGTGCACTGGCTGTTCTGGCGAATGATTATTCTTGCTATTGGGACTCATTAAGAATAAACTGAGAGCCACAGTGAACCAGGATTGCCTAAACAGCCTTGTCGTCATGTCCACAGAATGTGATATACTCAGAAAACTGGATTTTTCTGACATTATTAGAGACTTTGCACAGATGAAATCAAGAAGATTGTACAATGAGCTAGGATATGTACAATGAGTCTTAAATATGTTTCCCATACCCTGAATTAGTTGTTTAGATGCACGTTGTTATTTGGTCTGGAACCAAGCACTACAGAAACATTTTCAGGAGCGTCAAAACATAATCCTAATCCCAACCTTAAATCACAATTTTACAAGCCTTCATGTTAGTCATACATTGAAGTCACTATAAGATTACAAAATTGCTATTCCGTCCCCTGGTGGGTCTATAGGGAAATATTCTCTGTACAACAGATGCTATACCAAGTGTGGATGCTCTCCCATTTACTAACGGAGGAATCATCAAAATGCTTGCATTTAGAAAGCATGATCATCGGTTTGCATCTAGCCACGGTCCTGTTACAGTAGATCATAGAACAATGACCGCTCAACCAAACTTGTTATCAAAATAAAGAAGTGACCACAATATGGGATGAACCAGTTTAATTTGAAAACTCAGAGGATAGAAACGTTTTACTGTTCACTTTGATAGACACTTTGATAAAGCGCCATTTGAGGTGCATGTGTTTCCTTGATAGCAACCAAATTCAATTTAGTCTGGTTCAGTGTAATTGGTAATTTTAAATAAACTGACAAGCACCGAAATGACAAACTTTATTTTTTCTGCACAGGGCTAGGGAGTCTGTCAGCAACTGACAATCTAAATGCAAATTCAGATGATTATTCCTGTAGGCTTGACAACCAATGAGGTTATTTGTTCATGAATGTGAGTGAGGGACTTGGAATTCCATTCATGTGCAATATTATAACACGTGACACTGACAAGATATGTCAGGGCGTGCTTTAGCTTTCTTTAGAATCTGTTAAGGAAAGCAACAGGTCCACTTTAATTTGAAACTCTGCACTGGAGATGGAGACTCCCATAGATATGGTGGGGGGGGTCGCATTTACCTCCCTGCCCGCTGTTACAGTAAAGCAGGATAGTAATATTTGTTTTAAGAGGAGACCTGTCTGAAAAGGAATTCCAGTAGGTGTGAACCAACATAAAGGAGAAGGCAGCTGTACCTCCAGAGACTTTTCAAATTGAAGACAATGTATTCAAAGTGAAAAAAAGGAAAATATTTAGATACATTTAGATCTTCAAAAATTAACATACCCAAAGGGGTTTTAAAACAGTACAGAAATTGTAAGAATTCAAACAACAATTTGTATTTTATTTAGCTCAGCCACATAAATAATTTTATAGGATGTAACTTGTAACATGTTCTTCTCACAGGGAATTCTTGAAAATAAAGTACTTAAACCTAAAAGATCTATTCTGGTACCTAAAGGATCAATTCTAGTGTGAAAACCTTGAAATATTTAAGGCATGATATTGTATAAATCCCCTTGAGTACAACATAGGTCTCACAGCCAGAAAGAGTCCCTGTGTCCATAGCATCCAGGGAGTATTTTTCAATTACAAACCACCTCTAGATGTATACATCACATTGTTATTGCAGAAATTTTCAACACACAGACACCTGAAGATACAGAGATGAGTTTTGATACACCGGTGGACCTCTACATTAACTGTGAGATCCCAGACATTATGAAGATATTTAAGCAGTTGTTGACCAGGGTGATATTTGGATCAAATAGGTGATATGACAAGTTTGGAGGATCAGAAAATGACAAATTCTTTCTCTCTCTCTCTCTCTCTCTCTCTCTCTCTCTGCACAATGCTGTAAAGATTAATTAAAGGCTCTTGGTTTAGAATGGAGGTGTGAAATCACCCCGACAGAAAAAAAACATGAAACCGAAAAAGCAAAAAGGAAAAACAAGATATAACTATTGCTTGAATAAGGTTAATCCATTCTTATTTATAGAGACAACAGATAATGTTCAGTTATGTATACAAGATAAATATAAAATGTGTGCTTTGGAGCATATTCATGTTCTCATATGTAATTTGCTATACAAGCAGTATGTACATTGTTTAATAATAACTCTACAGATTGTCTGTTTGCAATTCAGATTCAGTTTACTTACGTGCTATGGTTTTTAACCCTGTTCTTCTCACCCTGCTTAGAACTGATCTAGTTGTGTCACAGGTGGCAAGGCTCAGGAATCTTGTTGTTTTATGAGAGATGCATTGAAAGTGCAGTGTGTGGAGCTCGTTGTGATCCCAGGAGACTTCAACACCAAAAATATGTTTAAGAAAGGAAATATTGAAAAAGTATGCTGAAAGGACATGAACCTTCCCATTTGAAGGCAAGAATAATTCATTTTTCGAAGGTATAATGAAGATGGCCTCTATTAATAAGAGACCGTTTTAATCTGATGAGGGAGCAACATTCAGGCTGAGGAGTGTCCTTAGAGAGAGGCTGCATAAATGAAAAGCCCTGTATAAATTTGCCATTGGAGATCTATAACAGCAAACGCATTGTAATTCTTGCAGAAATCAAACACTTACACAGTATGATTCTGATTAATTGTAGTCTGGGGTAGAACATCTGGAACCAGAACCTGCCCTAAAGACCCCCCCCCCCCCCCCCCCCCCCCCCAGTGAATCAAGTTTCCCTACTTTCACAACCTCTTTAATTTTTGGAAATGTTGATTCTGGCATAATTGGTTGTTAATCAGTAAAAGATCCTTATAACTTATAACCTTGTAGGAGAAAGAGATCAGGGTTGGATGTGGTAACTTACATTCAATGTGCTATGCCAGTATTTGCCTAGTTGACCATATGTCATTTGAGAGGAAGATGGGCTAGCCAGATCACAGAGCTTGGGCTACATAATACATTTTATAAACCTTATGGATCATCTCAACCATTCAGGTTCTGAGTAGAGCAGGCAGCTAATTACTACAAAAGTGACATTATTGCTAAATTCTTACACATACCTGTTAAATCTCTGAGATGTTTGTTAGATCTTTATGTTTGGTTTATTGACTATCTGTTAAATGACTACAATGTTTTGATATCATATTGCTCCTGCCTGCTGTTCTGTTGAAATTTGGTGGAATGGATTTGTGATTTTCTTGAGGGAGAGATACACCAGTTCACTAAGAACCCAAAATATAATTCATCACAGCCAAAGAGTGCTCTCTTAATTTTAAGTTCTGTGATAGGATCTCCAAAGAGATACATTCTCAAGTACTCCTATGAAAGAGAAACTATGTCAGTTGAAGATCAATTTATAGTAAAGAATCAAACTGACCAAACTGCGATCAAAAAAATATTTACCGTGGCCTCAGAGTGACATGCTTGTTGAAAGCCTGGGTGGAGCCTCGTGGTAAAAATAAAAAACATATTTTGTGAAGACCTTTGTGTCTTTTTAAATAAGCTTTCATTTTGTGAGTGGCCAGTTTAAAACCAAGGTCAGGCTGCATTTTTCTTTTCTTGCCCTTCAGGACCAACTTCTTCTGCATTGGTGTCTCCGATAGCAGCAGTCCTGTCTCTCTTTCTTTCTCGCAGCCCCTGCAACTGACTTCTCTCTACTCCCGTCTTTGCAAGTTATAAGTTACCATGGAAACTGTGATTCCCTGCAGAGAATTGAATGATAGATGTACACTGCTGCATATATGTTATGCATATACTTAAGGGGTTCAATGAGATATATGACTAATATTTACAAGTTCACAAGTCTTCACAAGAATATTCATTAACACTGAAGCCAAAAACATGGTTTGTCAAAGCAAATTACATTCTGGATCCACCCCTGGCTTTATGTGTGGGAGCCCAATTGGATGCAGGTTGTAGAAAGAGGAAATCCCAAGCCATATTTATATGGGCGAGGCATCTGATTTTTAACAAGCATGAGGTATTGTAATTTGGCTGAGAGACTGATCTCAGCTCAATGGACACCCAGTCTCAGGAGGATGAATCAGACAATCGGGGCTAAAATAGAGTTCACTGAAAAATCAAAGCCATATGAAATATGTGTTTGTTGGGATTTTTCTTCATTGGAATAAGTAATTGAAAAGGACTGCCAAATGTGAAATATGTGGGAAAGGGCCAAATATACCAAGATATATAAGTATCCAACACAATTATCACACAATAATGACCACTTCAAAGAATAATGATGCGCTTTATTTCTTTATTTGCATAGCAACTGCAACATGGCTGCTAAAGGGAATGGTGCTCAATACCTGGAATACACCAACACATTCTAACCTAACAAAGGCCATAATCCACCTTGAGACCTCACCAGTCTTGTTTTGATGACATGTAATGGGGGCTGTCCCAGGAAACAGACACATGGATTTGGTACAAAACTGACCTATTTATATTTCTGAAAAAGTCATTGTAGGGTCCTTCTTGCATAATTTGGCAGTGACAACTGATAAATTAACATCTAACTGCATCTAATTACACCATGTAACACAATTTTTGTTCCTGGGTAGTAAGTGTTATTTCCTAATTGCTTATGCCTCAAAAGTATAGAAAATGGCTATTATTCCCCACAAACTTTGCTTCTGTGACCAGGACAGTGATCTTTTTGTTTACTTTAAAAATAGGATACCACATGAGGAGTTTATTTTATTTACACTACTACCTAAACAACTGCCTCAATTCTTCCATTTCCTCCAACAAAAACCAGTTAAAGGGGAAGCTAACTTATCCCAATTGACCGTCCCTGCATTATCATGATTGTTAAATGAAATCGACAGTGTTTTGTCAGCATCATTCCCGCCTGCTGTGTGTAATTTTTTGGTCATGTTATTTTTAGGGTTTGGGGTCAGTTATCCTGGAAACTAATTAACGAGACTACTTACACCCTCCATTAGTCTGTAATTACCACCTCCCAATGGATAAAATCCATGATAGAGTGGATATCGTGGGGCCGGTCCTCCACACTTCTGCATGTCACACTTAACATTGTTCTATACCTGGAAAGCACTATTCCAATTGTCATGAATCTTGGCATTAACATGATTGAGAATCTTAATTTTGTTTTATTTGTCCAGAGAACCACTTGTTAAAATCAGAGGGATTCTTTTTTAGCACAAGTGTATCGATATTTGGGGGTATCCTGTATGGTGGCTGTCTCTCTGTCATGTCACTAATCTCTCTAATTTTGTATTTAGTGCTGTGGATAGGATCAATCACATGCTTTTTCAGGACATTATAGACGTGCAGCTCTCACCAGCCATTCTAACATCTTCACACAGGAAGTTACAGCAAAATCACTATGGTAACAGTCACATCGTGGCTAAAGTATTTGTGTGTAGGATCTGCAGGTTTTCATAAAAGGTGCCATAGTGACACAAAAACAGCAGATAATCCTTCATTTTCTTCCTGGTAAACTGTTATGCTGCACAAGTTTACCAGTGAACTTGCATGGTAATTGCACTGTTTGATCATATGTTCCATCTGTGTCTGGGTTTAGCATGCAATCACTACACTTTGCTATACTTTTACTATGGTGTACTGCAGTAAATCGAATCTATTTATTTATAGGCATAAGGGTTCTTCAAAACTATATTCATTATATAAGTTGTTATAACATACACTTTGCTTAAAGGGGGGCGGGGGGGGTGACCTACAAGAAGTTCAATTTGTTATATAGCAGCATTGTTATTCCTCTATGTAGCTTATACATGACCTTATGAATGTGATGAAGCCTTGAAACATGTCATATTCTATTTTTATACCAGCACTCATCACCTGGTCTAAAATATAGAGAACACATATAATTCAATAAATAAATGACATATATTTCTAAGGTTATAAGTCAAATCCACAGACACAGCAGTCCAGAGTTGAATATGACAGCATAATGGGATCTGTTGACTCTTTCTGTATCAATATCTCTACTATACTTGAACACATTGTAATTATTACCTGTACACGGTTTACATGTATCTGCAGTTGTCTTGCTAGTGTTGTTACATTACGTTTTACAAAAATATTTTATTTTTAAACAACAACAAATCTAAAGTTTGCAGGGTAGCAAAGGCTGGCCCTCTGCCTGCTCTTATTTTATTGACATCCAACTACCTCCATTGCATGGCGATATGATTTAGCCATTAAACTGCAATGCAGAACTCAATACTGCCTTGTTCTGCAGACTCATGCTGACAACTTGATTACAAATTACTAAATCAATTATTGAGCTTGTGTAACGGTTATCTTTTACTAAACAGAGCAACTAACGGTTATTAGAGCTAGTATTAAATAAACCTTTTGGTTAGTTTTAGCTAAAATGTACATGATTTTGGAAACAAAAAGGCTCCTGTGTAAAATGGATGGATTAGGTTTTCTTTTATTTATCTTCATAGTGTGCAAGAGTTGTCTAGTATTACATTAAAATGACAAACTGGCGCCATCTGCTGTACAAAATAAAAATAACTAATTTTACTAATATAAAAAAAATAAGTAAATACACATACTGAATACAACAGTCAAGTTACAATTTTCTATTGTTGGACAATATGTGCATAACAGAGCATTTCATTTAAAAAGAGAAAGTGAAGTACACTACAGAGGTTGGATCACTAAAAGCTTGTGTGGGAAAATGAAGCCTGGCTTCACACATCATTGCTACAGCCCTGAGGTTGCTGAGATTACAGCACCATGCAGAGATATCAGGTAGCACAAATCCTTAAGAGGTTCAGTGCTGCACCACATGGTTGAGATAAAGACAGATTCACATGGAGAAACACGAGTGTGGAGAAGCACCTGAATATTCTCTTTAGCTCCCTGGCCCTGAGCCATTGCTTTTGTAATATACAGTAGTATACAATCGGGTCTGAAGAGGTTACACCCTTAAAACAGCTATCATACTATTTACTTTTCTCATTGTTACCTATGTCAACCAAAGTAAGTTGTGAGTAAAGACTACCCACTACAAACATTGTCATCTAATTTGAATCAATCAGAAAAAGATATTATGCCATTTTGTTTATTTGCATCCCTCCGCCTCCTTATCTCCACCCCTTGTCAAATCTGTTTTGGGGGTCTATTGCCTGGGCTTGTTAGGCTGGTTCATTCCATTTCAAATAATAGAGGGGTTTGTTTACAACTACTGATACATTATTTTTCAAGTCTTAAAAAATGGCACTGTTACAGACTGATCTAATTCTAATTACAATTTCTGTAGATTTTTTAGTTTATCGAACAATCCTAACGCCTTTTGCACTGGGAGGTAATGTAAAATCACAATATATAGGTTTTTGGATGAGTTCTGTTGTCCAGATTGAATTTGTTATCGATCTCGTTATTAAACCACATTCCGGTGGTATATGGCCCAAAAAAGCCCTCTCGTTCTGTTATTTCAGTACTCACTGATATTTTATTATGTATACAGTATACTAATATTTTTGAAGTCAACATAATAAACAGTGTTTGCTCACTTAAATGTGTTCCCTGCTGCTAAAGCATCTGGCCCTGCCAGGAGACTGATGTGTTCTGTTTATTGCATACAAACATATACAGCTGTCTATTATCTCCAACTGTTAATTCATGATTTTTACTTACCATAACGCAATTCCACCAGGAATTAATTTCACAACCTCATTACCCACACTGGCTCGTATACTTGAACCTGCTGTGGTCCAAGTCTAAACATATAATTTATTAGGCTTCCAAGCACATGACTGGGAAGCCTATTGTTGTGTTAAGATTATTATTATTTTTCTTTCCGCCAACAAAACCTTAAAAGTTGCATGAAAGGAAAACCGATACATGAAAACTCTTGACATTTCACAGTTGTAGACGCCAATGGGAACTAATGTCCAGTGTTGAATGAACGGGATTGGTTGCATGGTTTGGCAGCCACATTGGATTTTATAACAGATTTTGGACAATTTACAAACATATTGTCAGAAACCACTTCTTACAGAGTTCTGAAACTTGGTCTACATGGGTAGAGATTGACCAAGATACACGCTGCTCGAAATGAAGATGATTGGTTCAGTGGTGTGGCGGCCATGCTGGACAACCTAAATAACACACAAATATCTTCTCCAAAACCGCTATTCTGATTGAAGGATAACTTGGCATACATGATCCAAGTATGGTTTTCTTTAAAGTTTACCCAAATTAAGGTTGTAAAGTAAAAAACATGGCTGCCGTGGGCCAATTAAATTTCAGCATTGTCTAGTTGCACATATTGCACATAAAATGAACACCGTTGAAGAAAAACTCTCGAAACTTCTGAGAGTAGTGTCTACAACTGAGTGAATGGCAACCAATCAAAATGCTTACATTTCACAATAACTCCTTGGAAGCCATAAAGTTGCTTGTAGCTTGTTAAATCCCCCAACCCCTCAGTCACTATCGTGGGAATACAAATAAAACAACAACAACAACAACAACAAAAACAGCCGAGGAGCTTTTATTTAAACACAAATGGGCAGGAACCTGACATGTAGATCACGGACATATATTTACAGTTCACAAACACATATGCAAAGTAAATGACAAATGGTGAATTATTGACAAAAAACAACAAACGAAAAACAAAAAAAGTATTTGTGTTAAAGGTACTCAATGCCTATTGTGTCCCTCGGTTAATGTGACTATGCTTTTATATTTAATATCTTAGAAAAGTGTTGTACATATGATATTTTAACTTCATGAATTAGTTACGAAAGTGGTCCTCTAGAAAAGAAAAAAAGAAAAGCCAGTGGCTACTGATCTTGGTCAATTATTTAACCAAGAAACAGACATACTGAATCAGAATGTAACAAGTTGAATGTAAACAGAGTCCACTGGCAAGACATTTCTCCCTTTTAGCTTTATATATATTTTTAAATACTGGTATGTTTCCTAATTTTATAGGAAAGAAACACAAGGCACACTACCAGTTGTAAGGCAATTTCTGATGAATGCTATTTTTGGTGATTCAAAGCTTATTTTGCATAGTTCTTTTTTTTCTTTTTTTTTTTCTTTGGGCAAATCTCTTCCATATTATGTGATCAAAGTGTAATATAAAATCATCCAGAACAGGGTTGGGGGCCATCTGAGGTCCCCAGGGCAGTTTCAAGCCAAAATCAGAAAATTTACCATCAACCCTCAGGAAAGAGATTAGAGCTAGCAGTGACTAATGTCTGACCCCTGTGAGTTTGGCACCATTGATCTAAAAGACCGCTCCCCGAATATCAAGGCTGTGTTTTATACGGCACAATGTTTATCATTATTAAACAACTCAGTTGTGGTTTCAACAAATAACTGAATACATAGACATTGTGTCAAATGGAGTACCTGCACAAGTGACTAAGTGTTATGCTACAAGTCACGTGACTACTAAAGATGCAGAGAGCAATAGAGATAATATATTTATTAGTCTACATAGAACAGTTGGTTGCTAGGTCTTTTCAGAGGGTTCTTCACATGAATCCAGAACTGAAAAAAGAAAACAATAAATTAGCCTTATAATGCCTCAAATCGTAGGTTTGTTTTAGTTTGCTTACGGTATATGCTAGAACACACTGCACAGAGCTGCACGATTTCTATAAAATGACTTCAGTGAAAAAGACATAAGCTGCATCAAAGATCGGAAATATTTCTGCTAAAGATTGCTCTATCCAATAAAAGAACAGGACATTTCACATGTCTGTTATTATTTTTACATTTAGGTTTTTTTTTTTTTTTTTTTTTTAAATATTGTTTCTGATAATTCACCGATGGTGAAAATATAATATCTTTAAAATGTGGACATAACCCCCCCCCCCCCCCCCCCCCCCCCCAATATATTCTATAATTTAGCATTTGCTGTTTTTCAGGTAAGCATTTCAATATTTAGGAACATTTGTTAGAGAAAAGGATATACATAAATGTGACAATGCAGATTTTTATGCTTTAAAATATGCTTAATCATAAAATATCTAGAAATACCTATTTTTTATACCATGAAATGCTGTGAAATAAGCTTTTTTTTGTGAAAAAACACAACTCTAACCATATATCTTAAGATCTAATGCAATAACAACATCTCAGGGACAGTGCAATTAATAACACTGACAGAATTTGGCAATATGCCCTTATATCACTTTATTCCAATTGTATATAAATATGGATTAAGAAAGATTAAAACATCTATAAAAAATTACTTTAAACATGTTAATGTGGCTTTTCAGGCGTTGCTTTTGTTCTGTCCTAATTATAAACAGACTCTAAATAAGCATTCAGCCTGTCTGTGACAATATGTTCTTAAAAGAAAATAATGTTTGATGCTTGCTTACAGCTCTTTTGTGTAACACTGCCTTGAAACCTCCCTAAGAAACATTTCGATGTAGAAAAGGAGATTGTATGAGATTTGAAGACATCTTCCATTGTGATTTGTTTAATTATTTTATTTTAAAACAAATATTTGTAGAAGATATCCTGAAGTCTTATCTTGTTTGTCCCATAAGACCCGTGGCCCCTGTTGACATTCATCCTTTGTGTGCTGTTTAAGCAGGTTAAACATATACCCCAGTATCTGCTGCCTTCTAATTCTATCGTACAGGTCCTCAATAGGTAGAATTGCTAAGTTCACACTAAATTATCATAGTACATCTCATATATAGGAGAGCATTTAAACCATTAAGAGGTTTGATACTGCCATGTAGTGATAAATATAAAAACCCAAATAACGCGTACCCAATATCTCTGGGCATATAACAAATAATGTTGCATTTTTAACATCACAACTGTATAGTTCACTTCTAACTCAAACAATGAAGCAGATGTCCTTTCAAGCTTTTAATAGATGGCCAATTTCTTGAAACTCACTGCACCGATAAGAATTATATATTATTTGTAGAATGTCTTCCTAATTATTTGATTTAGGTGCTTTGCTCCTGTCCCAGCTGCTTGGATTTGTATTGTCCTCCTTATAATGAAGGCCAACTCCTATTAACAAGACGTTGCATCTCAAAGGGGATATCTTGTATGATCGGTTTAATTTAAACCCTGCAATAACAACATGACCTAAACGTTTAATAAAAAACTTACTTTTTGCGATCTTTGTCCTTTTTAATATTCATACTGCCTGTGAATGCCTGCGCCTGAAGGAGTTCAGCTGCAATTTTTCTTTTACTAAAACCAGACATTTCATCCTCAAGCATTGTTTTTTTCTCATCTAGTTTCATCCTTTCCTCTTGGTGCAATCTTTTCAGGTGCTCAAACTTCCCTTGAAGCTGTAAACAACAAAATAAACTTTTAAAATGCACAACCAAAACTCGCCACAAGGTTGCAGCAAGTACATGCATATAAAGGTCCGAAATTATTTTAAAAGGAGTGCTAGTGAGAATATTTTAGTTTCTTGCTTTTTTACAACAATTCAAGATGCAAAACAAATATTAAGCCGTGGATAAACAGTAGCATCCTGGTTTCTTTACTGTACAGTGGATCACACTGTCTGATTGCAGCTGTACGATTGTATTTAGTTTTAACTACATTAAGTGATTAGGTACTAGGAAACAGCAACAACTTTTCATATATGGTGTTTTCTTTAGAGATTTCTGCATTACTTATGTATTTTAAATTACATTAAGATGATGTTCTTTACCTCTCTCTCTGCATCCTTGAGCTCGGTCTCCTTCTCCTTGACTCGCTGCACAAACATCTGTCTCATCTCCTCCTCCCTCTTCTGCAGTTCAAAAAGGAATTCTTGGCGCTTTGTTTCATATGTCTCTTGCAGGCTGCAGAGCACAAAATATAAACAACATTATTCAAAGAGAGACACAAGGCTGCTTTTCAAAAGAAAGTGTTGAAATAAGTCACTTGTTGACTATAGAGTTTGTGATAATGTTTTTGTTGTTGTTGCACAACATAAATCTCACAGTTTGGTGCGGGGTTAACTGTCATGTTTGTGCAATTACACATTCATTGTAACCTCACTGTGGTTCTGGGGACAGGAGCTAGGACTCCTCCCATTTATCTCCTGCCAAAAACATCAACGAGTCTCCCTATTTAAACCCTGGGTTGCGCCTTTATTCTCTGTCTTGCATTTTTCATTTTCCTCCATCCTCCATTCCTGCCATTATGCTGCTCCACCTCTACAACAGTCTCCTTTGGGAGCAAGTGAAGCTCACTTCCCAACCTTAGAGGCACAGCTGCGCTTGAGGGGAAACCATGTACTCTTTCCTAAGTATCTGCTTTCATCTGTGTCAGACTCCCTCTTTGCATGTTTATTTCCTTCTCTGTTCAATGTTTCTGCCTCCACACGAGGGAAGTGAAGCGCATTACTCAGCCTCAGAAGTCTGGCCACGTCAACCTCTCTCAGCATAGGCAACCCTTCTAAGCCAGGGAGACTTCTAGGCTTCTCTTCAATTCCTCTACTCCTCATCTCCCCTTGGGGTAGTATCGGTTGCTTCCCAGCCTTGGAGGCCAATTGGTTCTGTCTCACCTCCACAAGGGCGACTCTCCATAAGCCAAGAGGAAACTGTCCTCTTTCTAAAGTCACGAACACTTATCTCTTACTTAAATTCCCATTGTTCTTACTCCACGCAGCCCTTGCTACTGTTTCATGAAAACACATAAATAGTTCAAGACAATGTTGTTATATGAAACATGATGGTTTTGTTTTGAATAATCATTTTATCAGAGCCATCTTAAAAAAGACACACGCCAAAAATTTTTCTCCCTGCTTGGGATTTGGCTGATTCATCAGATATATGAACAGACTCATAAACACTACAGTGATGTACATAAACTACTTATATGTTCAATAGCTTGAAAATGCAAGGAAATCACTAGTAATGTAAAAGAAAACAGTTCTAAATCTACATCCTGTTTTTTCTATGACTGCAAGCCTAATGCTTGCAATCTGGTGGTTTGTGAAAATGTTTTAAAAATCTCAAAGAATCTCTGGAATGCACCACTACATGGGGTTAAGTAAACATTTCCCAGAGTTTTGTGCATAGCTTTCAAAGAGGCTACAGCAAAAACCTCCTTCAAAAAGAGAAAAAGATTCAAGCTGGAAACACACTTTCAGGTTTTTTTTGCACAAGCTGCTATTGTAAGTAAACTTGTTTCACTCTAAATGAAGAGAAACTTTGAACACACAACGCGTCTAATTGAATATTTGAATACAAGCATGTTTGAATGTATTGTACATCTAGGGCCACGTTCACAACATATTTACCAAAAACAAAACATTGATGTTACAAAGCTTCAAATAATAAAAAAAAGGTTAATGTCAGCTGATACGTGCAGGTTACTTGTTTCTTTAAACATTAGCAGTTTGTATTTACTATGGTTTGCCTTAGTTCTGTTCATTTCCGTCAGAAGCTGACTGAGATCAAACCAGTTTCAACTGGGACTCTCGCCGCAGTTTGGAATGATAAAGTAATTGCTGTGATAAAGGAAGTTAAATTAATAAGTGTCCAAAGTGAAGGACTTAAGATTTCAATTTTGGTCTACAGATCACAATACAACATGTTGGCAGGACGGAGGGGTATGAATACATTAAATTACCAGGGAAATAATAGAAGCTGGAGAATTAAGTCTGCAGCCTTTGTGTAATGCCCGCTTCTATATTGTACTGTAGATTGCAGATGGACCCAGTTAGTTATTGGAATGAGATGAGATTGAGTTTTACACACCAATGTAGCATTTAACACTGGGGGAAATACTTTGTGAATATGGTCCCAACACCTATCTATTGATCATTCATTCTACAATTTTACTAGTATGATCATCTAATAGTCAACATTGATCCAAAAAACTAAAATAAAAAGAAACATTTAAGAGCAATTATGCATTGGAGCCTTACCAAAACCTAAACCAAATAAAGTACTGTAATGTAGTTAAAATACTTTTTTTCTGTACTTGTAAAGTAGAGTAAAACATTATGATGCAATGAAATGCCAGTCCAAATGAGATTATATTGTTAGCAGTACCTGGCAAACTAAACACACATCACCAAATATCGAGAACATTCTTTCTGAATGAGCCTGAAAGACCCACCCAAGGGTCAATCACAAGACCTAGTAATGTAAAAGCAGCCATGACAACATCTTAAGCATTTTTAACTAAGACTATAAGTAAAACATATTAAGAAATATCAGACCCTCCCTCCTCTCCCAAGCAAAGGAATAGGTTCACAACTGGTACAAAACCAGAAGGTTAACAATTAAAAGTCAAAAAATAGCTACTGCATTGCAACATTATTTTTTATTTGTATAACATTCTCTAATGTCTTGCCTGTGTGCTCAAAAATGAACCTTGAAACTTATTTTCAGCCAACAGTGTTTAACTGAAAACTGCTTTTTGTTTTTTTAAAGAATTAAAAGCTCTCATTTCCCGACTGAATGGCCTTTTATCCACACATGTCTCTGCCAGCATCTCACAATGAAAAAGGATTACAACCCCAAGATTAAACCAAAGAGCTCTAATTAAAGGGAAGTTGTTCCCATGGGATAACTAAAGCAAAACATGATGGTACCCAGAAACAATAAACATGTATATAACTGATAATTACCCATGAAAGTCTGACTAAGATGTACTGTGCCATCTCTTGCAATATAAACAATATCCCTGTCATATAATTAAGGAAGCTCCAAATATAGATTATTTTTGCATTACCCAGCGCAGAACCATTATGTTTGCTGTTTATCCAACTTCATAATTATTACTTTTTTTTCCTCATAAGCTTCATGTGTTACAGAGAATATGCTGACAAACATGCTTAAGTGTTTTAATTCACTTTGCTCTTTAAAGTTAGCTGGTAATCAATTTATGAAAAACAAAACACAAAATAACAAAATAAAAAATAAAAAAAACTTCAGTTTTGCCATTTGGCACTTGTAAGTGACTGCCCATACTACAATACTTGATGATAAAGGGAAAAAGAGAGGCAGGGTGTGTTTTGGTTAATAACTCTGTGTGACAGAAATATGAGTTCTGGTGATGAATCTTCCTCCCGACCTGTGAGGGTGCTAAAGAACGAGAGGAGAAGTATCTGGAAGGGCTGGCCTGACAGTTCGTTTCCGGGTCAGGGAAGTGGGTCAGCCTGGATGGAAGTGAGACTCTGTTGTAAGACCGTATTGATTTGAAAGGTAAACAAGAGGCAGCTGCAAGTAATAAGGCAGCTGCAACAGTTTAACTAGATATCATGCGGGATTACATATAGGGGCCAGGGTAACGCTGATCTTTTCCTTCGTTTGGGTAAACGTTCGGAGAGAGAAGGAGCGAGAGAGGAGCTCTCGTTGTTACAGAGAATTACGTGTTGTGTTTTGTTGTGCTTGTTTGTAATTGTCTGCGTTTTGCACCACCAGACAGTTAACTCACCTATCCGGAGCTGTCGACCAGGGTCAGCACAATCCGGATCACCACTGCACAGAACCGTCACAAAATACAGTGTCTTCACCCACCACAAACACGTCTCCACTCACCCAAGACTGGTGACCGTGTGTTCGTTTTGTTCGGGACTGTGCCCTGCTTTTCTATCCCCGCGCTTTACACATTGTTGTGTATAGCTGGGGATTTATTATTTTACGGTCACAAGACCTGGATTATAAATAAAAGCACCTTTTCACTGGAAACTGTTGTCTGCCTGTCACTCCTGCATCGCATCACCGCTACACCTGTTCCCCTCCACTAGCCACTTTGTCACACTCTGCCAAACTTTGCCTTTCAAAAAAAGGAAATGACTTCCTCTGACAACTTAAACAATAAACAGTACTGTGACCCTGTACCTGACTGGCTTGTTTTCAGCATCTGTGTCTGTAAAGCCCATTTCCTCCAGCTTGCAGCGCCGATAAAGCTCATAGTGCCGTGTGTGGGTCTGCTCCCTCAGGTCTTCCATATTCACACAGATCAGCATTTCTCGAAGTTTGACAAAGTCACAGTGGCTCTCATTTTCCACTAAATCAACAAACAAAAATTAACAAGTTAGAAGTTTCCTGACATTAAGATGGCTGGGATAAACTTAAAAAAAAATTATGCTTCAGTGATAGCACTCAAATTCTTGACCTAACTTTCTTATAACAGCAAAGCAAACCTTGCACAACACCCCATGGGTACTGTCGAGCTTTCACCATTTTATTTCCAATCTTCACTTCCTCTGTGCTCCCAACCACAGCAAACGGAAGGTGGCTCTAAAGACAAAGAATTGTAGCCAATTAGTACTGCAATACAATTAAAATATATATTAACACACACACACACACAAAACTGTGTAAACTATAAGCAAAAAAATGCTGTGTAAGTTTTTTCCTTTTGTAATATGGTGGGTCTGTAAAGACTTTTTGAAAATACATTGTTTCATGGGATTTTCAAAACAACAGACAAATTTGAAGGACAAATGATTTAATACAAAAGCACTCACGTTCATGGTAGTATTGATTTTTGCCACGCTCTCATCATCTATGGGAAACTGATAAATCTGGACTCCATTACTGACAAGTTCACTCATGATCTTTATCTTGAATTTATGAAGCTCGCCCTTGGAGATTGTATCTGCCTTGGCAATGACAGGAATGATGTTGACCTGAAAACACATAAGACATGTTTCCTAGTCATCTGAAAAGGTCACACACCTACTGGTAAATATATACAGTAAACACATGGTATTTTAGAAACATGCAAACCCCCTGCCAAAGATATAAATAACACATCGCAGGTGTCTGTAATGATAGTAGGTCACCGTGATCTAGATCAGTGTTTCCCAACCCTGTTCCTGGCGACACACTGTGTCTGCTGGTTTTCATTCCAACGCAGCGCTCAATTGCTTAACTGAACCCTTCATTGAACTAATAAAGTGATTATCTGGGCATTTTCACGTTATTTTCAAGCTCTTTGTTTGTTGATATGGTTCATTTAAGCAATTGAGCGCAGTGTTGGAAAGAAAACCAGCAGACACAGCATGCCGCCAGGAACAGGGTTGGGAAACACTGACCTACATTCACAACATGTGGAATAACTTCTCGTAAAAAAACTTGTATGGACCATTCTTCATTAGCAGAATCAACTAAAGACCAGAAAATATCCAAAAGTAGATCTTTAAGACCTGTGCTAAGGAATGGCCATAGAATTTTACATAAATTACAGTTCATCAAAAAATGTAATATTTTTCTATTTTGTGGTTCTTATATTAACTGGCTTCCACTGTCTTGAAATTGTCTCCTTGCTGAAACAAATGTGATGACAGCAACATTCGGCTGCAATTGAAATAGTAGGCCCTAAGTGACTACTGCTTATCAGAGTTTGGCACAGATTTACTCGCCCCTTAGTTAAGAGTGTGCTGTGTTAAGACACATTGTTGAAGGGTTGGCAGGAAGGGGGTTAAAATCCTCCCTGCCAGAATACATGTGAGAATGTGGCTGGAGCTGTAATTGAATGATTGATAGTTAATTATGCTCCAGTCACATGGTATATAAGGGGAGAATATCACTTGTTAAAGGTGGGTGTTGGACAGGAGTTAGGTGAGTTTCATGGGGGTGGTTGCTGAAACATGTTATTTTGGCCCCTGTCTTGTTTACTTGTTCCAGTTTTATTTGTGTTACTAAAAAAAAAAATTTGTGCAAACAATGCTTCACTGTAGCTTTCCAAACCTCTTTCTGATGCTCTCCTGCTTCACACATAATTAAGTGTATTCCATCAATGGGATTAACAATAATCTTAGGAGCTATAAGGAAAATAACTTTCTCAATCAGTAAGACCTAGAAGTGAATTGCTGCTGCTATTAGCCTATGAGTAGTATTGAACTTTTTACAAAAGATGTATTCAAAATGGTGCAAAGGTTGTACAGTGTCTTGTTTTCAGTACTGATTTGCCCAGTCCTTGATTTGGTGAGGCTGAAACATGTGAAGATAAACTGACTAGCCCAAGATTGCACAGTGCCTGGGACAGAGCTGGGACTCAAACCAAGGGACTCAGGTTCTGTTAATAACTCAACATCAGAGAGGAGATTTTGGAAATTAAAAGAAGAAAAAACGAAACACCTCAGTGTATTTGGGGTGCACAGGTTTCCTAACATGTCCATGGACATATCTGCATGCACGCTGCTGTATACTTCAAGCGTTGCACCTTGAGTATTATGTTTCTAATACAAATATATTCAGTAAATACTCAATATTAACATAAGATATTGTTATTTAGTCCAGAAATCAGTTAATCTATTAGCTGAAACTAAACACATTATTTAATTAAAACATCATTGTATTCTGTAATCATGTATTTCAATTTATAATACCATTTTTAAACTGATATTCAGATTTTAAAATGTCACTTTCTATTTATATTTTAGGTCAGGTATTTTAGAATAGATGAAACTTTCAGGCAATTGTGTTTTTAGCAACTAGTGACATTTGTATGATATTTTCACAAACAAGCAGTTGCTTAAACAGTTAACAGAAAAGTAAAAGTTGCCTGGCACTGTGTGCTTTTACAAGCAAGAGTCTGCTAAAAACTTCTACTACATTATTTTACACAATGCATTACAAATATTTGGGGCTGTAAGCTTTGTGAAAGTTCCAAAGTAATATAGCCTAAATCTATTTCTATTTACTTAAAGTTTGACTGGTGCCTGGTACACCCTGCTCTGGCACGAAGCAATGTATCATATTCAGGAACAGATGACCTAAGTGAAGACATGCGTTTGAACGATGCAGGTGATTATACAAATATAACGCAGTATGCTGGTTACTGGTATTACGGCCTTGAAGTTACTCAATCAAATTCTTGTCTCTGCACTCCGCCCTCTTAAAAACTATGTGAGCTTTTTGTGTGTGTGTGCAAAGTTTGCACCCAACCTGCATATATATCCAAGGATTCTTATGTGCACAAGTGTATCTTTTTGCTTGGTCATTTTCATGAAAATATTATTAGTTGCATGCATATAAAACATGGCTCAGGTGATTTAACTCTTTAAAAAACATTATAATTGTATATTATTATTGAGGCTAAACAGGATAACACTTACATAATCTGCTTCGCAGAGCTATGAAAGACTAAAATTAAGTGTAAATATAGCCCTAAAATGCTGATCAGCAGCTTCTATGTCAAATATACAAGTTGTTTTTCTCCTCAAAGAGTTTAATGCTTGAAAGATGAGAAGGGGTGTTGCAGGTCAAAACTGTTTAACCCTCAAATGCCAAATGGGGTCATATCTGAATGCTCATGCTGAAAGACTGGTTTGTTTTATTGGTAAACCTGAGGATAGTTACCCATGGCCAAAAGAAAAAAACAAACTATGCTATTAAGTCATAGTGTGGGCATTTGCAAAGTTTTCACCCAAATGGAATAAAAACTGATTCAAAACTAATATTCTTATACAGTAAATAACTACTTTAATGTAAACAGTTACTGTTTGAATTCACATCTGGTCATTTTAGAGGGTAGATGTAGTAACTAGCGTACAAATGTATCCAGGACCAAGATCTATTGACCTGCAAATAAGCCAAATAAACAAACATGCAGATAGTGCCGCTTTCAATCTTCAACATCTACAGAGCAGACAAGACCTCGGTTTCATGTCACATTTTATTGGGTTTCAAACAATCTCACTCCAAGAAACGAATTAATGAATATGGGTGTGAGCTACGTCACAACAAGGTGTAAGCGTTATAAACAAATCATTGAATCTCAACAGGCAGAAAACGCTGAGACAAAGCTTTATTTTAAGTTATTTTAAAGAATGTCCGTTCCCGTCCGTCCCCCAAGTCAGTTTTTATTCAATAAAACATTAATAACATTTCTACTACCGTCCTTTAAGGAAATGGAAGGATTGTACAGATCAGTCATCCTTCAATTTTCTCAACCATCACATTTTTTTTTTTTTTGTAAGACAGCTGCTCGAAATACCTGTTGCAACAAGTTTATAAATAGCATTCCTTATCTTGCATGTGTGCAAGTTTGAACTAGAATTCTGATGCAACACATGTAACATTAAAGGCTTTTTTTGTTTTAATGTCCAGTTCTTAACACTGTATGAAAAAATACACTATAGTCCTAGTATGGAAAAAATAATCACATTTTACAGAATAATCACATTTTACCTTTTGCAAAGGTAATAAACAGTATGTTATACTAGAAAACATAATGCTACTATACACTGGTTAAGACTAAATGTACACATTTTAGCCTACAGGTCTATGTACTGTATCAAATCTATTGTTCCCAATCTGCATAATTAGTAACACATGAAACCAGAACAATATAAAAACTATACAACAATATACAAAAAAGTAATATATAAAAAAAATATAATCTCTAGCGCTCTCTCTCTGGGTCTCTAATAAGCTCCAGGGCTGCTAGGCAATATGATCAATTGACGACGGGTCTCTCTTAAATGCTGGGTTATGAATACAATGCGCGTCATACTGAATGTTCCAGTCAATACAGACACGGCTGTACAGCGAGCTTACCAATGTGTTTATTTATTGTTTAAACGTTTAGATTAGTTTTAATATACTGCCAAATGCCCAGTACACTGTACTACCTTTTTTCACACTGACAATACTGCATTTATGGCATGTCCAAAATGCTGGTCAAACAATTGCTTTCATGCAATTGCATAGCCATGAAAGGGATTGGCAGAGACATGCTGACAAGTGAGTTTGCAGTAGCAAACAGAATGAATAGAGAATGAGACATATGTAGCCAAGAGAATTATAGTATCTGGGCTTCAGCCTAAAATCTCTGTGCAATTCTGGCATAGTTATGCATTGGCAAATTTAACAGATACTTTCTGTGTGTTTGGTAAGTACAGCATGAATACCAGGATTAGTCAAATATAATATACCCACTGCAGCAGCACCTCATATTGTCCATGTGCAATGAAGCTATTATTGTATTTTAATTATAAGGGTCATTCCACGTAATCTCACACAAATCTGTGATTAACCCATCTCTCTAGTACAGTATATAGAGATAATGGTAACTTGACATTTTAAAATGTGTCGGAGTAGGTCTAGGGTGTCTAGCTATCACATTTCCCTATATAGGGATATATATATATATATATATATATATATTTTATATATATATATATATTAGATATTTTATATGTATATAATAATATAATAAGCAGAACTCCTTTATCCAATGTGACTTCCAGAGATTAGGGTGTGTGAACTATGCATCAGCTGCAGAGTCACTTACAGCAACATCTCACCCGAAAGACTGAGCACTTGGAGGTTAAGTGACTTGCTCGAGGTCACACAGTGAGTGAGCCAGGATTTGAACTGGGGACCTCCTGATTACAAGCTCTTTTCTTTAATCACTGGACTACAAAATTATGAACTCCAACACTACAATAGATTAATATTAAAATATCCAACAAATAAAGATTTTCATACTGAACTGACTTTCAGTTCACTGCTCACAGTGACATGCTTTTGCCCACAAAACTGCAGTTTAAAATGTTTTTTTGAAGACATACAAATACCAAACAACACAAGCGACTGATTCTGTGCATGTTTGAAAAAAAAAAAAAAAAAAATGAAATTATTGAAGTAATAAATGTATAAACATGACTTTTGAACATGCACATGAGGGGCCAGGCTTTGAAAGAAAATGTGATGCAAGGACACAATACAATTATTTTCAACATTTTATCACCTTAAACAATTTTCAGTTACTAATTCACCACTGCAAACAGGTGAGATTTAACAAAACATGTAAACCTTCATCACATGCAAGTGCTATTATCAGGTAACATGGGGGTGTACAATTACACTGAACAATGTATGCCAGTTTCGTAGACATGCTAATAAAGTGTTTCCTTATCATGTATGAAGTTCTAATTCAACACAAAGTAAATAAGGTAATTATTTTAGTTACTGAAAATGTCTGCAAACCTAAATAAAAACATATTAATATAATAAAGCACACAGCAGTACAGTTTACTATTTTTTTTTTTTTATTCTTTAGTATTATTCAGACTGTTACCAAGTCTGTTATGCAATGCTCTTCTGTTAACATAAATAAATGAGCTACACTAACTAATCCTCCATCTCTGGTATTCACTGTACAGTACAAATTGAATTTAATACCGTTAAAGGTACAGTGGACGGATGGAAAAAACGTGTAGCTTTTAATACATATGAGAAGTATCAAATGTATCAATTTAGCTCTTGGGTATTGTATTGGTAGCGCACCTACGCACTGTACAGCTATGGCCAAAAGTTTTGCAGCACCCTATAGAATTGATTAATGAAAGCTGCTGAATAAGGTTACGTTAACAAATTGAATTATGTACCGCTTTTTGGTTTTTCACATACTTAACAAAAAACTGACTAATTAAATGTCAAATTTCGAAAATCTAACATGAAATACTGTACATCAAATTGGTAGACACTTGCAATATAATTTTTTTGTTTCTTTCATTACATGATGCTAAATAAAAGATCAAAATTGTGTTCATATAGGTATTTATTTATTTTACAATTTTATCAATCTTACCTTGGAATCAAGTTTCTTCATGGTCACTAAATCCAAAGATTTTAAAGAATGACCAGTAGGTGCGATGAAATACAGACAAGCATGAATACGAGTGTCGTGGTAATTGTGTAGACAGCGTTTAATCTTCAGCTCCTCCTGCAGATACGATTCAAACTGTGTATCGATGTAATTAACCACGTGCTGATAGCTGGGCAAAGGAAAAACAATACAATTAACATACAAACAATGCCTATGGAGGTGCATGCATGTTGTACTGGGGCTATTCCATGAAGACATAATGTTTGGATAAGTGATCATTATCAGACTACTGGCAAGCACAATACATTTTGATGATTTAACTTCTTGTATAACCAAAGAAATACTGGACATAGTTAGCCTGACATTAATGACTTCAGTAGGGGTGTGAAGCAAATTAGCTATTACTTATACCCACAGGTACTTGTACTTGATCTAGTAGTGCTTAAACTTTATTCAATTTTGAATTCCTAATGTTTTAAGTCTGAAACTGGGCAAGGCAAACCTGGATATGCCATAAAAATTAGTATGAGTATGATCTTTGTACTTGAATTTACTATACCATAATAGTTATGGACACTCGTTTGTACTTGTTACTCAAACTGCCCCTACTTAGCAGTGTAACAAAAGTACAATTTTAATGGAATGTCCCACAGGTCAAATGAGTATGACTATTCTCTTAATTCAATAAGAAGGAAAGGTGAGTTGTTGTTGTTATAAACCGTTAACTCCTCCTTGGTGAGATTACAGGATTACATCTTCGTTGATATAGTAACTGCTTGTTAAACCGGACATAAATGGAGATGGACAGGTTTTCTGAAATAATCAGTGATGTAACTTAAAAAAAAAGGATGATGAGTAAGTAGATTCAAGAAAATTTACAGACAGGAGCATCAGTATTTGTGACAGCTTCTCTCCCTTTTCCAACTAATTGATCACAGTTTATACTCTAGAGTGAGTTTATATGCCCTCTTTTAATGATGTACTTAATTTTAGCAATTTAGTAAGCTACTTGTATCTGTTCCATTAATTTTCAGTTCGTCTCTTTGGATCATGCAATTCATAGTGACCTAGCGTCACACTTAATTGAATATTACTAGGCGACATATCTGAATATGGGTACTGGGAGACAGTCAACATGGTTTTAGGAAAGGGAGATCGTGCCTAACTAACTTGCTTGATTTTTTTGAGGATGCAACATCGATAATGGATAATTGCAAAGCATATGACATGGTTTATTTAGATTTCCAGAAAGCTTTTGACAAAGTCCCGCACAAAAGATTAATTCTCAAACTGAATGCAGTTGGGATTCAAGGAAACACATGTACATGGATTAGGGAGTGGTTAACATGTAGAAAACAGAAAGTACTGATTAGAGGAAAAACCTCAGAATGGAGTGTGGTAACCAGCGGTGTACCACAGGGATCAGTATTAGGTCCTCTGCTATTCCTAATCTACATTAATGATTTAGATTCTGGTATAGTAAGCAAACTTGTTAAATTTGCAGACGACACAAAAGTAGGAGGAGTGGCAAACACTGTTGCAGCAGCAAAGGTCATTCAAAATGATCTAGACAAGATTCAGAACTGGGCAGACACATGGCAAATGACATTTAATAGAGAAAAGTGTAAGGTACTGCACGCAGGAAATAAAAATGTACATTATAAATATCATATGGGAGATATTGAAATTGGAGAAGGAATCTATGAAAAAGACCTAGGAGTTTTTGTTGACTCAGAAATGTCTTCATCTAGATAATGTGGGGAAGCTATAAAAAAGGCCAACAAGATGCTTGGATACATTGTGAAAAGTGTTGAATTTAAATCAAGGGAAGTAATGTTAAAACTGTACAATGCACTAGTAAGACCTCATCTTGAATATTGTGTTCAGTTCTGGTCACCTCGCTATAAAAAAGATATTGCTGCTCTAGAAAGAGTGCAAAGAAGAGCGACCAGAATTATTCCGGGCTTAAAAGGCATGTCATATGCAGACAGGCTAAAAGAATTGAATCTATTCAGTCTTGAACAAAGAAGACTACGTGGCGACCTAATTCAAGCATTCAAAATTCTAAAAGGTATTGACAGTGTCGACCCAAGGGACTTTTTCAGCCTGAAAAAAGAAACGGAGTTTAGAAAAAGGGGCATTCAGAACAGAAAATAGGAGACACTTTTTTACACAGAGAATTGTGAGGGTCTGGAATCAACTCCCCAGTAATGTTGTTGAAGCTGACACCCTGGGATCCTTCAAGAAGCTGCTTGATGAGATTTTGGGATCAATAAGCTACTAACAACCAAACGAGCAAGATGGGCCGAATGGCCTCCTCTCGTTTGTAAACTCTCTTATGTTCTTATGTTCTTATGAATGTATGGCATAATGGCGTCTGTACTTGAGAGGGACTACTGTATTTTTATGCAAGACATGAAACACTTGCCTGTCTTCTTTGTTCATCTGGTCCCCAAATCCTACAGTATTGACAACAGTTAGTTTTAATTGGACATTGCTCTCCTGAAGCTGATAGGTCTGTGCTCTCAGTTTAACTTTGGGTTCGAAATGTGTTGACTCAGAGTTCTCAAAGTTTGTGTTGAACAAAGTATCCATTAAAGTGGACTTGCCAATTCCAGTCTCTCCTGTAAATGTAAAAAAAAAATTAAACTAAACTAATATACATGTATGTAAGTTATACCATAATTAAACCTTTACTTTAATGCCAATCCTTATGCATTTTTTTCTTTATTAATATACTCATGCTAGTCTATACGGAACAGTATATTTTCCATTGAGAAATGTTGTGGAGAGTTCAGATCAATCAATACCAGTTTCAAATAAACCTGAACTATTGCAATTAGCTGCCTTGTTATTTTCTTGAACATTTAGACATTTTAATTGATTTTGCAATGTTTACATCATGTACTTACAAACTGTACTGAGGATTTACATATTGACAGCAACAGCACAATTGTTTGTGTAAACCGACATTTCAGAACTTCATTTACAAGTCTGCAATGCAGGTGCTGTTTAGCCCAACATGCTAAACAAGTACAATTTGTTTTAATATCCTACAATTCTTTTATTTACATCCCCCAAAACTATTCACAAGTTTCAAGCAAAGGACCACGTAGCACTGTGGGTTAACTGACTAGCTTTTCATTGCTGAGTGTCTGGGTTCTAATCAGTCTTGGGCTATAGGTAAATTGAGTTAGAGGATTCCCATGAAATTTAAAGCAACTGGTTTATTTGTAGGAAGTCGCAAAAAGGGAAACTAAAGTACTTTTCCACCATTTAGGTGGTAGAGGGTAAGGATGTTAATATTTATGAATCAAGGAATGAAATAAAAGTACACTCACCAATGCAGAGAATGTTGAAACAGAATCCTTGACCGGTTGATCTGCTTACCAGCTGATCTGGCAAGCTGTCGAAACCAACATGACCCGACATGGAAAGTGGACGAACATTTTTATCCTGTTTAAAAATATAAGCATTATTGACTGTGCTTGCACAGGTGTTTTGTTGAAATACCCAGTACTATTGTACACAAAACACCTGCATACTTACAGGGTATTAGATTCTCAAAGCTATTTATTAGTCCATGGCACAACTTTCTTAGTTTGTTTTTCCAATTTGTCGTAAATGGCTTTAAGAATCTAGCCCACGGCATGCGTCTTATTGGGATCCCCTTCAGGGATATAATATGGATTAACATACTTGATACGAGAGATTTTGTCTTTTTTTTTTTTTTTTTTTTTTTTAATATTTAGATTTAATGACTTATCTGTTTTTATGTTTGGTGGCTCCCTCTAATCAAATTGAAAGTGTACTTTCTCTTGCACTCTTTATATGACAGACCTGACACACAGCAAAGATGCTTGAGAAATACACTCTCTATTTAATTAGAGGTAGCCACCAAACGCTTATAAACATACAAGAGAACGAACACTAAGAACGCAGACTAACATTTGCAATTACCTATTTGGAACAGTAACACACTGTACAGTACTGTGTAACTTTGTATAGTCTGATACTGGGGGATGGCAAATATTTAAGCACACAATAGTGTTCTTAGACATTTACTGACATCTAGTAAGTGAAGGATTATTTATTTGCCATCATATAAGGAAAGCCTACTGATTTCTGAAAATCATGAGCCATACTGTTTCTTCTTCCCTGAGACTGATAAAGCTAAAAACAAAATACAGTAATTAGGCTAGGCTATATTAGACTGACTGCAAAGACAACATCATAAAATAAATCACATCTGTGGAAGCATTGCTGGCATTATTTATCACTGGCCTTGCTTATCAATCTTTTAAAAATGTTTTTTACCAAGTAGCTCATAAAAAATTCTTAACTTTGTTAAGGGTCAACAACATAATCAGCCCTCTCATTCCTCTTCATCCACATTAACTAGACATGCAACAATTAACTGATTTATTGATAGCCATATATTTTATATTGCAAGCCTCAATTAAGACTTCAATGCTGGATCCACTGATCAATCACTGTCATTTTATATAACTACAGGTTTTTGTGAAGCACCAACATTTCTCTTTGCGTCATGTTTTTTTAATAATGAAGTTTTTTTCAGTGCATATACTGAATTATATTACTATGCATACTAATATGCGTATCCATATTTTCAGTTTTATTGGAAGGTTTTTGTGAGGAGTCTACATGTTTTGGTTTGTTCTGCCTTTGAATGGTAAAGTATTCTTAATGTAGTAATTATTGGTCATGCCCTGTCCTTTATTCGACTGACTGGACTTTTAAAAGTTCCCACATAATTTCTTTGCTAAACAGGGAGTTCTTTTCCAGTTAGAACTTGACTTAACACATTCTTTGTGCCACTCTCCTTTACTAAAACAGTGACAGGTAACAGAGTTCAATATGTACAGTACTCTAAAAGGGACACTGTCCACTACAGAAGAGCAATAGGAGCCACCAACCACTGTGACCAAAACGAATGAGAGTGCTTCTAATGGGGTGTATGTAGAGGGAGGAGGGCAGGGAAGTGGATACACAAAATGATGGGTAGGAAGATGGATTAGAAAACTATATACTACACATTTATACATTTACACAAATTTTACATTAAACACTGAAACAAAAGGATGTTTTCATGACAACAACTTTCATTTTCACAACTGCATTACTGGAGAATGAGAATGCTAAAATGCTGTCTGGCGAATGGGTAATTCAGAGGACTAATGCTAGGCAAGAGATTACTGCTATTGTTTACAATTATTTGTTTAAAGAGTCAACAACACGTGTATATTTAACTAAGCAGGACTCCTGAATATATAGTAGCATCCGAATCCCTGTGCCAGTTACCTCGCATTCCACATGCTTTTTTTTTTATTTCCACTTCCATTACTTCCATTATTTAAGATTCATAAAACCAAAAAGATGAACAAATCTAGCGATTTGCTACAGTGTCACAAAATACCCCACGCTTGTGCTTTCTTATAAACGAATCCGTGCATTATTTTAAACTGTTCAATATCGAATGTGTAGATTCAATATCTCCCATTTTCTTCACACGAATAAAGTGGCATAGAATTGCCGGCACATCAATACACGACTTTGTTAAGGTTGTGTTACATCATTTCAGTGAATCGCCAATTGCATACTGATAGTATTGTAGAAGACAAATAAACAGTTCATGCCCAACCCTTACCGCTCAGTGAGTGTCGATTTATTGGCTGGTAGGAATTAGCATTATTCCAGTTGTTCTCATTGCGGCACTGGTATTTTGCATACAAGAACAAGTTTTATTTTTTATTTATACAGCCCCTTGTCACGCAAAATAAAACTCTTTTAAGAAAACTCAAACTCCAATTAAAACTAAATAAGGAAAACTATGTGAAAAAAAGGCTTGTACACTAAAAAAATTAGCAAATTTATCTATAGACCTAATTAATGATTGCAACGACAAAAGAAAATATCACTTTCAAAAATGCGGATAGACATACTGTACATCACATAAACATCATTATGGAAATATACATTTTAAAACGCATTAGGTTAAAAAAAAATCAAGTTGTGTTAAAACGTTGGTTTGCAACAGTAACATTTGATTTAATGTGTTTTATTAAAAAAAAATAATTAAAAAAAGTTGGAATTTTCCATAAGAAAAAAGTCTGGCGACCCGCGAAGTGACACTCCCAGAAAGCTGTACCATTAGACCATCTTGAGATACAATTCAGGACATGTATTTTTAAAACCTGCATACAACGTTTTAAAAGTAAATACACACACATACCAGTTGTCGGGTTACATCGGTCGAGGCCATCGCTCAATAAAAATTAATTAAAAAAAAATAAGAAAATGAGTTGAATACATAAACTATCCCGGGCTTTCCCAAAAGTTTCTCGCTACAGAAATTCGGCTGGGTCAATGACGGCAGGAATGTGAACATTATTACAATTCCTACGATCACCAGACACCGAATGGGAGTGGGGGGTTGAGGGTTTCCATCAGTATAAATATGAGACTTAACAACGTTCTTTTGTCCGTGGAAATAAATGCATTGCTAAAAAGCTGATATTATATATACATATATATTGTTTAATCTTATAAATTAAGACTGTCAACATGTATGTTTAAATCAAAAGGCTCAAGCAGATTTGAAACACCCCCTGAGATGAAGTGGTTTCTGCTAATGTTTGAAGTCTGAGCCATTCTGAAAATATGTGGTTGCTAGCAAGATTTCCATTTGAGATGGGAAACTGACGCCATTTTGTTTCCACCCAGGAGACACTATCGCATCCTTAACTAAAGACCAATCGAGCCAACATGGCGAACATAGTGATACAGTTTCTTAAACAGCTATAAACCTTGGTTGCTAGAGGCGGGGATTGTTACATTGGTCCTGTGTGTCTGCCCTTAGTCTTGTCAGAGTGGTACAAGGCAACGCAATGCAGCAGCTGTTTTAAATTGATGAATGATTACCCGTGGATTATCCAGATTCAAGTTATTATCACTGGAATAAAAAAGGGTGTTTTGTTATTTATCTTTAAAAATCCATGCAATGGCGACTGAGTGCACCCAGGACGCGGTTTTACAATTTCTGACTGAGAGAGGGGGCAAAGTGAGAAACGTGGATCTGATAGATCAATTCAAACCCTTAATTTTGAATGACCCTGCCAAGAAAGCTTTGGCAAAGGAAAGGTTCAAGGAGTTCGTGGACACCGTGGGGTTTGTGAAGGTTGAAAACGATGTGAAGTATGTTTGTCTGAAAAAAAAGTACAGGGATACTTTGAAACAGCGCGTTGGGAAAAAGGCAGATGGAGACAATGCTGGCAGTGGAATAAAAGGGGGCCCTGGTACTCCTGTTCTGGGATACACGAGCCCGTGCCCTAACAGCAATGTATATTGTAGTCGTGGATTTGGCAATGGGTTGCCGGCAGAATCGGATAGAATAGGTGGAGCAGATTTTGACACTGCATGTGCTCTCCTGTCAAAGCATGTTGGTGGTGAAGCTAGTTCAAACAATACCGCAAACGATGTTGCAAAACACAAAATATTTATACCTATGTCAGATTACGGAGCTAGCAAAGGAAAAAGAACTCCGCCAGACGTTTCTGCAAATATTTCTGAAGGTAAATCGTTAACATTGTCAGAAGTCGAGCCAGCCGTCGGTGCTGCCTCACCTATCGACCAAAATTCTGAACTTTGTAGTGATTTGGATAACAAAAATACCAGCTCATCTACGAACAGTAATGCTGATAGTTGTAATCGCCAAAGAAATGTCGAATTTATTCTGCCTAGCATAGCAGTGACAGAGGCTTCTCCATTGCCCACAGAAGTCAAATGTCACACATTTTCAGTTCCTGAAAATAAAAACGCAGAAAGGATTAAAGAGAGGTGTTTTTCTCAGCCCGTTGAAAAATGCAGCACGTCTGTTAACTTGGCATCGGATACTGCTCCACTCTGCTGCGGTGTTGGAAATGAAGAAACTGTGAGCCAGCACACTGTAGATTCCAAGGGTGCAGATGGGGAGTCCTGCGCTGACCCTGACGTTAAAACTGTCAAAAGCAGCCCCGGGTTGAGGGATAGTAAAGATGATTTACGTCAATACTGTAAAGGTGCGCATTTGGTAGAGATTCCGAACAGGAGACAAAGCTCAAGAAATGTTTTTCAGCCTACCCTGCTGGCCAGCAGAGAACAGCAGTCTGGTAAGCTGGCTGAAGATAGGACAACATACTGTCAACCTGATTCCTCTTGTGCTTCTGGGACTGAAAGTGGTGGCAGCACCCCTAAAGGTAGTAGAAAAATCTTTAGAGATATGATGATGAACAATTCACCCCAACTGAGGAGGAGCATGGCTCTTAAAACCCCAGGTTCCTTGTTACCAAGATGGAGGGACTCCATGAAAAGTGAAAGTGACTCAGTCTCCCTGGTGTCCTCTACTGATGAAGACAGCAGATCACTGGCCCTAGATCCAATGGAACATGAATGGATGATGTGTGCTTCTGATGGCCAGTGGGAAAGCCTCAATCGCTTACTGGCATGTGACCCCAACTTGGTCATCAAAAGGGACTTTGTAACTGGGTTCACCTGTCTGCACTGGGCAGCAAAACATGGCAAACAAGAACTTATAGCATTGCTTGTTAACTTTGCCAAACAGCATGCTGTACCACTGAATATTAATACTCGGTCCAGTGCAGGCTATACACCTTTACATCTAGCTGCCATGCACAACCATGAGCAAGTAGTAAAATTACTAGTTGGTGCCTATGATGCAGATGTGGACATAAGGGACTACAGCGGCAAAAAGGCTTGGCAGTATCTGCGTGAAAATGTTGGTGGAGATATCCGAGACATTGTTGGTGCTGCTGAGAATTCTGATGCTGACAATCTAGGTAATGGGGCTGGGCGCTGGAGGCTGTCAAAAGTTCTTCCTTCAAACTTGTTGCCACACAAACTGTTGAATCTTCCTGAAGATGATTCATGTGTTGATGGGGCAGCAGTAAAGCCCAAGTCTGTCTACAGGCAAACATCTATGAGCAGAATAAGACCCAAACTAAAACAAATTAGATTTAAAACCCAAATAATCCATAGCTCCTTCTTTAAAGAAACAGAAGATGGAGAAAGACCCCTGAAAAGCCCTGCTAAATCAAGACCCAAGTCTAATCTTTTTGGATGAAACAGATAACTACACAATATGTATTTACCAGTAAAAGTTACGGTTTAACGTGTGACTACAATCAAAAATACATATATAGAGTGTACTGCAGGTTTTCTTGACTTTCTTGTAGCAGTTAGGGGGTGATTTGATCTGTCTGTACCCCACTTTCATAAATCACACTTGGATTTTTTTAGAGCATTTTACTGTTCCAGGGAATCCACCTGGATTGCATCAACCACTTGGAAAATTTAACAAAATGGTAGTGGGATTACACCCCTCTAAAATATGTATTTGTAACGTGTGAGTTTTATTCTTACTTAATTACATTTTTATTTTCTGCAAAGCATGCAACAATGTCTTTACCTAAATGATAGGTTTATAAATCAACTGCCATGTTTACATTCTACTGTAAAGGTCATGCTGCTTGTTGCCCAGATCAGTATCTGCTGCCTGCATTTTTAAAGTTCTTCTGTCTGTGGCTAACAGCTAGCTTTACTTATTTTATGAGTGCACTTTTAGCAATAGCAGCAGGTATCAAATTAATCCAGAATTAACTGGTCACCAAAGGTACTAGTTACCAAGTACCTTTGGAAATGAACTGATCACCAAGATGCCTTTGTAATTTGCTTTCAACTAAGGTGACTGCTTGTCAGTTTCCTGTTTATAAAGAGACTACAGTTTGACACTTTGTGCCTGACATCGGGTTTAGAGACAGATACCGTACCTACAGAACCACTAATTAAATTGTGATGAAGCAAAAGACATTTTTGACTATAGGTTACCAAGAGTATTAGAATGTTTGGGTATATGGAGTGTGTGTGGGCAGGTATTACTATCCATGTCAGGACAAAATTTGAGAAAATGTCCCCACAAAGATAGTAACTCCTGAAAATATAAAAAGTATAAAATATATTAAGTATTTAAGTACAAATTGTTTGTTTTTGGTCTTTTTTATTTTTATTTAACACTCATGAAATATTTACATATAATTATTTTTAGTATACACAAATACATAATAATGTACATTTGCTACATTGTAGGTGAACTCTAACCTGGTCATTTCTCATTGATTAAGTAAACTGACCTTTAAGTACAGTACTGAATTTAGAACCATTATGTGCTTAAAGATGTTATATTTGGGGATCATTAATAATAGGAATAAGTACATTTTACTATAATAATCTAATCAGTTGACTAACTCTAAACAGGCAATATTTTACACTAGCTTCAGTACTTTTTTCAACATGTGTTGATTTGTGCATTGTTTAAATGTGAATAAGCTAACAATAAGCTGCACTGGGAACTGGGATGCTTACAAATCAGACAGTTCTGAGCATGTTATATGCAGTTTATAGGCATCAGCTGCTAGTTAATGTAAAAATCATTGAACACATTTTTTTTGATACTAAGGCTGGTCCTCTATCTTGTATAAAACTCTTTTACTGATGATCATTGTATTGATAACTATAGTAAAACACTACATCCTATGTCAAAATGGTTGAAATTTGTATTACTAGTTACAAAAAAAAAAAAAAAAAACCCTGTAATTATCAGCTGTCAGTTTGCCTTCTGCAAATTCCAGCTGCTGTGCTTCTTGCAATTGCTAAACTGACCACACAAAAGGTAACTGTAGCTACTATAAAATGTGCAGTTGTTGTTAATAGTATAACATTTACAAAATAATGTTCCAATATTTTAGCATCATATGCCAAATACAGATTGAATGTATAGACTACTGAGACAAACAGTTTTAATGTAAGTCGGTTATGTGCTGCTTTCACTGACTTCAGTCCACTGGCACCCTTTGTGAAGGGTCTTTATTCAAATGCTGTGGTGTCCTGATATCAGGCTTACATCTTCTGATGGCATAACAAGCTCCTTGATAATGTATTCCTGTAGTTTCCTAATCAGTTCAATATCAGAAACCAATATGTCAAAAAACAATTTGTTCCAAATACTATCATCCCATCAGCCTCAAAAAGAGCCTGGACTATATATTTGGTAGATCTAGACTTTAACTCATTGATAAGTGCAATGTTAGAACTTGTTTGTATGCTTCTGTGGTTTGTTTCTGTCGGTATCTTCTGACCTGGATTAATGTCTTTAGAAGCTATCTTGGCATGTGGAACTGTGGAACAAATTCTTCTTTTTTTTTTGACAGTTATTGAAGCATGAGTGACTCAAAGTTATGAGACTGAGCCCACTTGTTACACAATCCACATTGAAAATGGAATGCTGTGCCCTTGTGAGTCCTGCCAAGTGTTTTGAATAGCAGTGCAGCATTTTACTGAATTGTGTCCAAGCCAAAGTTCGACTTTATGGGCACAGGATTGAATAGGCTTCTATGCAGTCAGTTTACAATATTAACAAGTGTTACTTATAATCGCATGTTCTCTAATTTCAATAGCTTTTGGCTATATAATTTGGATAGCATATATCATATTTTTTACAGCTGAAATATACTGTAATTCATAAAGTATTTGCTGGATATCCATCCTTCGGATGAGATGTAAAACTGAGGTCCTATTGTAACTGACTCTGCAGCAGCAGTTGTTAATGCATAGTTCACCCCCTAGTCTCTGCAAGTCACTTTGGAGAAGTGTCTGCTAAATGACTAATAATAATACTATTAAAAAGCTAGTGTTTGTAAATACAGATGATCATAAAATGTATACAAGAAGTACATTTTCAGATGAATACAAAAGGCACTTAAACTATAGAATAATCCCAGAATCTGATTGGCTTTAAAGGTATCGTAGCTATTTTTCTTGTTGTTTAGAATGACTTTATATATAATTGTGTTATTCATTACTCACATTCTGCTGATTTTAAAGCCCCCCTGTGGCCTCAAAAGGGTTCTGAAGCATCTCTTCTCTTAGAACAGCTGGTACACCATGGTGTAACCATTAACATGCCCCCCTGCTATATACCCACAGTGGTAAGAAATGCTATATTGTGTTATTTCTTATTTATGTATTGGACCATCAAGCCAATTTATTGGGACTGTTTTATATCATAAAACTGGATTTGAATTGAATGCACATGACAACTTAATAAACCTCTAACCCTGACTGTAGAGGGTCAATGTCGAGACACTTACAATTACTGCATCTTAGCCGTGCCTTTTCGTAATTACACCTGAATAATTGAAACCCAAAACACATAAGGTAGCAATAGCAAATCTGGTGTATTTTAGTTGTAAATCTGAGATCAGGTGAGATCTAAAAACTTGTGTGGTCTCAGAAGCTAAGCGTGGTTGGGCCTGGTTAGTACTCTACTGTGGCTACCAGGTGCAGTAGTTTACCCTAAACCAGATCGCTGCTACATATTATATACTGTGGTTCTCTTTGTCAACCTTTATAGATGCATGTTAAAGTGTAAAATGCATCAGTAATCAGTGTATGAATCGTATAACACTAAAACAGGGTATATGATGTATTGAATATATCACAGTACAGGACATGCACTTATATATATGATTGTGGGTGGGACACATTGAATGTTGTTAAGTACACAGAAACTGGAACTGTTTTATTTGTACTGGTACGTTTTTGAAGGGATGGTTTATTTTTTTGTGAAGAACTTTTGTTTTTTACATCTGAAACAACTACACTGAAAATGTACCTGGGCTGGAACCCACATGAACTAGTTATTTACAACTACCTGAGGTTATGTTTTATTAATATTTTTTGGGACAGATTTACCAGTTTTAAGTTTGCTCCTTTTTTCTCCAGTGTAAAATAAAAATAGTTTTAGAACTGAAATTACAAGGTGGGTGTGTTTTGTACTACTATTTAATTAACATACTTAGTTTATATTTTTAATTGGAATGAACTTTTGACTGGAGTTACATCTTAGTAAACATTTGTGCTGTTTTATTATTATGATTTGTTCATGCAAATATAAGAAAGTCGATATTATGAACTCACTCAAATAGGATAGTTTAGCCCCAGCTTTTACACTACTAAATGATTAATTGTGGGTATGTTTTTTTACTTGCGGACATTAAGAGCCATCTACCATTTCCCTGATGTACATTTACAATTATGAACAGATTGTGGAGTGCTGCCTCTGCTACATTGAGTGTGTTTGAGCTTTATACTGTAGCTCAAAATTATTCCCTCTCTTATAATGTGCAAAGTGGCTTTCAGTGTTTTTTTAAAAAAAAAGGTTCTCCTGCTGTAAATGTGTATGAGGTACTATATATACTTATATGGCTTGCACGTTACAATATGTCTTGTGCACTGTAACCAGAATGGGAGACAGGCCTGGCTGACTTTTTTTTTTGTGCATTTAATAGATATTAACCTTTATTTTTTGTCTTTGGGTTTATGGCTTGATGTTCATACAATGCCGATTTATCAAATTGTTAAAAAAAAAAATAAAGTAAACCTTCCAACAAAATATTGTCCATTTGGTCTGAGTTTGTATTGTTAAAAATAGTTCCAATAGCATTGTTCATAAAGGTGTGTTTTTGCTCCTTTCTCAGTTTTAACTTATAATTATTTTATAATTGATACATTACTTTGAGAAATGTGAAGTTCATGTTTAAGCAGCTAGATTAATTTATCCAGTGCTTATTATTATTATTATTTATGTACTGACTTACATCCATGCAGCAAGTGTTTGGAAATAATCTAATTAGCAGAGACTATTATTACTGCTGCCTTAAATGTATGCCTGATCTACCACAGACCTTTTTCTACTAGTTTCCAATTGTATTTAATGGTGTTACTAGGAGTGTCAATAAATCAACCCTAGAGAAAAAAGCAAGAGATTTGAGACATTTCTTTTAAAATATACAACCCTCCCTGTGTCCCATTAACTAGCAGTGTACCTCTTACACTTCTGCCTAAAATAATCGTAGTTAAGGTTGTCCGAGATCAGTGCTGATGATGTGAAACCAGCAGTTGAACAGTGATATGTAGACTTGAATGGATCTAACTTTCAAACTTACTCTCATGTAGTGAAAATCATGTATTCTTTTTTGGTTAACATTTTGTCAACTCTCACAGATTAAACAAAATGTTGCAAAATTACAATTCCACAAGATGGAGCAAAGTGCACTCTTATGATTAAAAAAAAGTTAACAAATTATACTTGTCAGCTGTCAAAATAAATGCAATGGTTGGCAAGTAGAAAACTTTCTTTTAAAACTAAATTTGAAAGAAAAAAAGCATTTCTTAATTTAAACAGGTTATCTGACACTACTGCCAAATTATATACAAATGTTCACAGATATGTACTTAAAACTATTTTAATTATCTCCAACCACAAACAAAGTTGAGTTAACTATAAACCACAAGTTTGCTGATCAAGCAAAATAACTGGTTAGTCACAACACAAAGCAGTTATTGCAAGTAGTGGGAACAATGCTAAGTTCAAAGTGTTGTGTCCTTAGGCAAAAATTCAAACTATTCTGTTAAATAAAAATAAATAAGTAAATAAAAAATTCTCAGCAATCTAAAGAAAGGTAAGTTTTCATCTGGCATTGCTCCCCCCCCAATATTTTCTAACCAGTGGTTGTAACCATTTTGTCTATTTAAACAATTGTATATAGTATTTAGTTGTATTATGAAAGCAGTAAAATCTGGTTTGATTTATTTTATATGCTGTACTTTTCTGCTCTGTTGTATAACACTTTGCTGCTTTAGTAAAGCCTCCACTTTTCCACACATGCCTCTCCCATGCCTGTTCACTGAATCACAATTTATTCTGGCTGACTGTTTAAGACTAGAAGGTAAATAATCGCTCGCTATGTGCACAATGAAGAGTCTTCTATTAATATTTATATACAGGGTTTCAAACATTCAGTACTTTGCCATAAGTCCAGGGTCTCTGGACGCTGTTTTTTAATGATGTGGAAGCACCAAGTACCAGCAATTAAGATGCAATATGGTATTGCTGAAGTTCCAGGCACTGAACCAAAAAATACTGAGCCAGCATCACAGGGATCCCTGGAAACAGAAGCACAATTACTTCCATTCTCAGGAAAACAGTTCAGGTTATCTATGAAGTGACATGCAAACAGTTCATTTGTTGTGATTTTTTCTGTTTGTATTTTCATGCTGCTCAGTTAAATAAATGCTATGCAATGAAATAAAAATAATAATAATAGTAATTTCTTCTAATTGTTGTATTTTGTTTTCATTTTATTTACTATTATAGTAATTTAATTACTGTATATTGCAGTAAACATGATTTCAGTTATAGGTAAATATCAATACCAGAACACACACAGGAACATAATTATTATGCATATCTGTCTGTTTTCTATTATGAATTAAACTGTTACTATTATAAAACTAGAAATAATAGAATGTATATGTGCACCTATGTTATTGTTACATTGACACTTTGAACTGGATGAAAGCACAGTATATGTGTTGTAGAAATGAATGTTATTGTTTTATATATTCCAGGTTCTGCATTTAATAATGTTGGTCTAGTCTATCATTTTTTAATTTATAAATCTAATGAAAAAGCTCTTTAATGAAATATTGTCTTGCACTGATATTGGTATCACTGATGAA